>NC_041391.1:401096725-401112459 GCF_002162155.2 Triticum dicoccoides | reverse complement strand
ATGAACCATGGAAAAGTTGGAATACAGTATATATTACACCAATATAAATAAAGAATGAGTTTTCAACAATACCATAAAGTGGTGATTTATTTTCTTATACTAACGGAGCTTATGAGATTTTCTGTTGAGTTTTGTGTTGTGAAGTTTTCAAGTTTTGGGTAAGGATTTGATGGACTATGGAATAAGGAGTGGCAAGAGCCTAAGCTTGGGGATGCCCAAGGCACTCAAGGTAATATTCAAGGACAACCAAGAGCCTAAGCTTGGGGATGCCCCAAAAGGCATCCCCTCTTTCGTCTTCGTCTATCGATAACTTTACTTGAGGCTATATTTTTATTCACCACATGATATGTGTTTTGCTTGGAGCGTCTTGTATGATACGAGTCTTTGGTTTTTAGTTTGCCACAATCAACCTTGTTGTACACACCTTTTGAGAGGGACATGCATGAATCGTGATTTATTAGAATACTCTATGTGCTTCACTTATATCTTTTGAGCTAGGCAATATTGCTCTAGTGCTTCACTTATATCTATTTAGAGCATGCCGGTGGTTTTATTTTATAGAAATTGATGAACTCTCATGCTTCACTTATATTATTTTGCGAGTCTCTAAACAGCATGGTAATTTCTTTGGTTATAAATTTAGTCCTAATATGATAGGCATCCAAGAAGGGTATAATAAAAACTTTCATATAAAAAGTGCATTGAATACTATGAGAAGTTTGATTCTTTATGATTGTTTTGAGATATGAAGATGGTGATATTAGAGTCATGCTAGTGAGTAGTTGTGAATTTGAGAGATACTTGTGTTAAAGTTTGTGATTCCCGTAGCATGCACGTATGGTGAACCGTTATGTGATGAAGTCGGAGCATGATTTATTTTTTGATCGTCTTCCTTATGGGTGGCGGTCGGGGACGAGCGATGGTATTTTCCTACCAATCTATCCCCCCAGGAGCATGTGCGTAGTACTTCGTTTCGATAACTAACAAATGTTCGCAACAAGTATGTGAGTTCTTTATTACTAATGTTGAGTCCATGGATTATACGCGCTCTCACCCTTCCACCATTGCTAGCCTCTCTTGTGCCACGCAACTTTCACCGGTACCATACACCCACCATATACCTTCCTCAAAACAGCCACCATACCTACCTATTATGGCATTTCCATAGCCATTCCGAGATATATTTCCATGCAACTTTCCACCGTTCCGTTTATTATGACACGATTCATCATTGTCATGTTGCTTTGCATGATCATGTAGTTGACATCGTATTTGTGACAAAGCCACCTTTCATAATTCTTTCATACATGTCACTCTTGATTCATTGCACATCTCGGTACACCGCCCGAGGCAAGTCATATTTTGTTCTAAGTATCGAGTTGTAATTCTTGAGTTGTAAGTAAATAAAAGTGTGATGATCTTAGAACATTGTCCCAGTGAGGAAAGGGATGGAGACTATGATTCCCCACAAGTCGGGATGAGACTCCAGATGAAAAAAAAAGGAAAAAAGAGGCCAAAAAAATGAGAAAGGCCCAGTAAAAAATGAGAGAAAAAGAGAGAAGGGGCAATGTTACTATCCTTTTTCCACACTTGTGCTTCAAAGTAGCACCATGATCTTCATGATAGAGAGTCTCCTATGATATCACTTTCATATACTAGTGGGAATTTTCATTATAGAACTTGGCTTGTATATTCCAATGATGGGCTTCCTAAAATTGCCCTAGGTCTTCGTGAGCAAGCGAGTTGGATGGCACCCACTTAGTTTCTTTTTTAGCTTTCATAAACTTATAGCTCTAGTGCATCCATTGCATTGCAATCCCTACTCACTCACATTGATATCTATTGATGGGCATCTCCATAGCCCATTGATACGCCTAGTTGATGTGAGACTATCTCCCTCTATTTGTCTTCTCCACAACCACCATATTCTATTCCACCTATAGTGCTATATCCATGGCTCACACTCATGTATTGCGTGAAAGTTGAAAACGTTTGAGAACATCAAAAGTATGAAAGAATTGCTTGGCTTGTTATCAGGGTTGTGGATTATTTAAATAATTTTTGTGATAAGATGGAGCATAGCCAGAGTATATGATTTTGTAGGGATAGCTTTCTTTGGCCATGTTATTTTTTAGAAGACATAATTGCTTTATTAGTATGCTTGAAGTATTATTGTTTTATGCCAATATTAAACTTTTGTTTTGAATCTTTCGGATCTGAACATTCATGCCACAATAAAGAAAATTACATGGATAAATATGTTAGGTAGCATTCCACATCAAAAATTTTGTTTTTATCATTTACCTACTCGAGGACGAGCAGGAATTAAGCTTGGGGATGCTTGATACGTCTCCAACGTATCTATAGTTTTTGGTTGTTCCATGCTATTATATTATCTGTTTTGGATGTTGTATATGCATTATTATGCTATTTTATATTGTTTTTGGGACTAACCTATTAACCTAGAGCCCAGTGTCAGTTCATGTTTTTCCCCTGTTTTTGAGTTTCGTAGAAAAGGAATACCAAAAGGAGTCCAAACGAAATACAACTTTCACGACGATTTTTCTTGGACCAGAAGACAACCAGGAGACTTGGAGATGAAGTCGGCAGAGCCAAAAGTCAGCCACAAGGACAGAGGGCGAGCCCAGGGGGTAGGGCGCGCCCCCACCCTTGTGGGCCCCTCGTGCACCTCCTGACCAAATTTCTTCGCCTATATATTCCTATATATCCCCAAACCAACAGAGGCATCCACGAAAATACTTTTCCACCACTGCAACCTTCTATACCCGTGAGATCCCATCTAGGGACCTTTTCCAGCGTCCTGCCGGAGGGGGGTTCAATCATGGAGGGCCTCTACATCAACACCATTGCCCTTCCGATGAAGCATGAGTAGTTTACCACAGGCCTACGGGTCCATAGCTAGTAGCTAGATGGATTATTCTCTCTCTTTGATTCTCAATACCATATTCTCCTCGATGTTCTTGGAGATCTATCCGATCTAATACTTTTTTGCAGTGTGTTTGCTGAGATCCGATGAATTGTGGATTTATGATCAGCTTATCTATGAATATTATTTGAATCTTCTCTGAATTCTTATATGCATGATTTGATATCTTTGCAAGTCTCTTTGAATTATCGGTTTGGTTTGGCCAACTAGATTGGTTCTTCTTGCAATGGGAGAAGTGCTTAGCTTTGGGTTCAATCTTGCAGTGTCATTTCCCAGTGACAGTAGGGGCAGCAAGGCATGTATTGTATTGTTACCATCGAGGATAAAAAGATGGGGTTTTCATCATATTGCTTGAGTTAATTCATCTACATCATGTCATCTTACTTAATGCATTACTCCATTCTTTTTGGACTTAATACTCTAGATGCATGCTGGATAGCGGTCGATGTGTGGAGTAATAGTAGTAGATGCAGAATCATTTCGGTCTACTTGACATGGGTGTGATGCCTATATTCATGATCATTGCCTGAGATATCGTCATAATTTTGCACTCTTCTATCAATTGCTCGGGAGTAATTTGTTCACCCATTGTATTATTTTCTATCTTGAGAGAAGCTTCTAGTGAAACCTATGGCCCCGAGTCTCTTTTCCATCATAAAAGTTTCTGATCTACAATATTAGTTTCCAATCTACTATTCTTGCAGTCTTTTACTTTCCGATCTATAAATCAAAAATACCAAAAATATTTACTTTATCGTTTATCTATCTCTATCACATCTCACTTTTGCAAGTAATCATGATTCTGTGAAGGGATTGACAACCCCTTTATCACATTGGGTGCAAGTTTCTTTGATTGTTTGTGCAGGTATTCGGTGATTTGTGCATTATCTCCTAATGGATTGATACCTTGGTTCTCAAACTGAGGGAAATACTGATCTCTACTTTGCTGCATCACCCTTTCCTCTTCAAGGGAAAAACCAATGCAAGCTCAAGAAGTAGCATCGACCAAGAGATCTTTAACCATAGCAATACCATGTTCAACTTTAATTTGTTCAGGGGGTGTAGGTGTTCTAGTATAACTCTTACGAACCATAGTTGAAGCTTTAGCATGATCCTTTATTCTAACAGGAAAAGGTGGTTTCTCAATATAAGTAGTGGGAACAATAGGATCAACATTATAAGTAATAGTTTCTTATTCAACTTTAATAGGTTCTACTACTTTCACTTCAATGGGAGGATGATATTTAAACCACTTCTCCTTAGGGAGATCAACATGAGTAGCAAATGTTTCACAGAAAGAAGCTACTATCTTAGAGTCAAGTCCATATTTAGTGCTAAAATCACGAAAAGCATAGGTATCCATAAAAGTTTTAACACAATCAAACTTAAGGTTTATACCTGACTCCTTACCTTCGTCGAGCTCCCAATATTTAGAGTTGCATTTAATTCTTTCCAATAAATCCCATATGAATTCAATATCCTTCTTCATATAAGAGCCAGTACAAGAAGTATCGAGCATGGATCAATCATTATGAGAAAGCCGAGCATAAATTTTTTGAATAGTACTTTCTCTTGACAGCTCATGATTGGGGCATGAATATGACATTGACTTAAGCCTCCCCCGAGCTTGAGTGATACTTTCTCCTTCACGAGGCCAAAAATTATATATATAATTCCGATCACGATGAACCAGATGCATAGGATAAAACTTCTGATGAAATTCCAATTTCAATCGGTTCTAGTTCCATGATCCAATATCATCACATAGCCTAAACCATGTCAATGCATTTCCCTTAAAAGATAAAGTTAAGACCTTCTTGACAACATCCTCGGGCATACCTTCAAGTTTAAATAATCCACAAACTTCATCCACATAGATTAGGTGCATATCAGGATGTAATGTTCCATCTCCTGCATAAGGATTAGCTAGCAGTTTCTCTATCATACCCGAAGGAATTTCATAATAAATATTTTTAGTAGGTGCAATAGGTTGAGGGGCAACTCTTTGTTCTTCCAGTCGAGGTGAAGATGGGAAAATTTTGTTTTTGCCACTCTAGATTTTGCCAATTTTCCTTATGCCACTCTAGATTTTGACATTTCACTTTTGCCACTCTTAGTTTTTGACAACTATCACAATTGCCATTCCCGTGGCAAAAGCAACATTTTCAGAGTGATAATTGTGATAATTATCAAAAGCTAAGAGTGGCAAAAATGGAAGAAAATTATTTTGCTTCTGACACAAAATGGCAATTGTGATAATTGTCGAAAACAAAGAGTGGCAAAAGTGAAATGTCAAAATCTAGAGTGGCATAAGGAAAATTGGCAAAATCTAGAGTGGCAAAAACAAAATTTTCCCGGTGAAGATACCCTGAACATGCCCCTCAAAGGATTATTTTCCATAGTAATAATTGAAAGTAAATTTCAGCACACTATATAATGTTTCCTTACCAAATTCCTCTCACCAAGGCACTTCACTCCCCGGCAACGGCGCCAGAAAAGAGTCCTGATGACCCACAAGTATAGGGGATCTATCGTAGTCCTTTTCGATAAGTAAGAGTGTCGAACCCAGCGAGGAGTAGAAGGAAATGACAAGCGGTTTTTAGCAAGGTTTTCTCTGCAAGCACTAAAATTATCGATAACAGATAGTTGTGTGATAAGATAATTCGTAAGGGTAACAAGTAAAAAAAGTAAAAAGAGGTTCAGCAAGGTGGCCCAATCCTTTTTGTAGCAAAGGACAAGCCTGGGCGAACTCTTATATAAAGCAAAGCACTCCCGAGGACACATGGGAATTACTGTCAAGCTAGTTTTCATCATGCTCATATGATTCGCGTTCGTTACTTTGATAATTTGATATGTGGGTGGACTGATGCTTGGGTGCTTCCCTTACTTGGACAAGCCTCCCACTTATGATTAACCCCTCTCGCAAGCATCCTCAACTACGAAAGAAGAATTAAGGTAAACCTAACCATAGCAAGAAACATATGGATCCAAATCAGCCCCTTACGAAGCAACGCATAAACTAGGGTTTGAGCTTCTGTCACTCTAGCAACCCATCATCTACTTATTACTTCCCAATGCCTTCCCCTGGGCCCAAATCATGGTGATGTGTCATGTAGTCGACGTTCACATAACACCACTAGAGGAGAGACAACATACATCTCATCAAAATATCAAACGAATACCAAATTCACATGATTACTTATAACAAGACTTATCCCATGTCCTCAGGAACAAACGTAACTACTCACAAAGCATATTCATGTTCATAATCAGAGGAGTATTAATTATCATTAAGGATCTGAACATATGATCTTCCACCAAATAAACCAACTAGCATCAACTACAAGGAGTAAGAAACACTACTAGCAACCCACAGGTACCAATCTGAGGTTTTGAGACAAAGATCGGATACAATAGATGAACTAGGGTTTGAGAGGAGATGGTGCTGGTGAAGATGTTGATGGAGATTGACCCCCTCTCGATGAGAGGATTGATGGTGATGACGATGGCGATGGTTTCCCCTCCGGAGGGATGTTGCCTCAGCAGAACAGCTCCGCCGGAGCCCTAGATTGGTTCTGCCCAGGTTCCGCCTCAAGACGGTGGCACTTCATCCCGAAAGCTTCCTTCTGATTTTTTCTGGGTCAAAACACACCATATGGCAGAAGATGGGCATCGGGGGCCTGCCAGGGGGCCCATAAGACCGGAGGGCGCGCCCTCCACCCTTGTGGATGGCAGGTGGCCCCCCTCTGGCGCTTTCTTCGCCCAATATTTTTATATATTCCAAAAATATTCTCCATGAAGTTTCAGGACTTTTGGAGTTGTGCAGAATATGTCTGTAATATTTGCTCCTTTTCCAGTCCAGAATTCCAGCTGTCGGCATTCTCCCTCTTCATGTAAACCTTATAAAATAAGAGAGAATAGGCATAAGTATTGTTATATAATGTGTAATAACAGCCCATGATGCAATAAATATTAATATAAAAGCATGATGCAAAATGGACGTATCAACAATGTCTCAAATGCACACATTTTCTAGGCTTGTAATATGCACATAGCACATTACATTCCATAATGTGATACCAAAGAAAACTTAACAAGAGGCAAATGAAATGCAAAGAAGAGATAATTAATGGACCATTTAGAATTTGAATTTCTCATGAGAAGACATACCACATAGATGTCGACGTCCTGGATTTGGGGGTATCCAGTCCTGCCTGCCTGCAGCCCCCCACATGGCTCCATCGACGGCCTGGTACGGCCCAGCTTCAACAACAACACAGCATGACCCTCACGAGGGGCCAAGCCTTGCGAGGCGGGCGACGCCAAGACCCTTGAAGGAGTTGGCCTCCTTAGGAGGGCTCCTAAGGGGCATAGAGATCTATGCAGCTACCTCATGAGGCTCAGTTGACGTGAGCCGTGACGACCAAGGCCAGGCGGGCGCTAGGTGTCGGTGTCAAAACTGGAGGATCTCGGGTAGGGGGTCCCTATTTGTGCGTCTAAGGCTAATTGTAACAAGAGGCAAGGGACACGATGTTTTACCCAGGTTCGGACCCTCTCGATGGAGGTAAAACCCTACTTTCTGCTTGATTGATATTGATGGTATGAGTATTACAAGAGTTGATCTACCACAAGATCGTAGAGGCTAAACCCTAGGAGCTAGCCTATGATGATTATGATTTTGTCTCTAAGGACTAAACCCTCCGGTTTATATAGACACCGGAGGGAGCTAGTGAAGGAAATATGCCCTAGAGGCAATAATAAAGTTATTATTTATTTCCTCATATCATGATAAATGTTTATTATTCATGCTAGAATTGTATTAACCGGAAACATGATACATGTGTGAATACATAGACAAACATAACGTCACTAGTATGCCTCTACTTGACTAGCTCATTAATTAAAGATGGTTATGTTTCCTAACCATAGACATCTGTTGTCATTTGATTAACGGGATCACATCATTAGGAGAATGATGTGATTGACATGACCCATTCCATTAGCCTAGCACTTGATCGTTTAGTATATTGCTATTGCTTTCTTCATGACTTATACATGTTCCTGTAACTATGAGATTATGCAACTCCCGTTTGCCGGAGGAACACTTTGTGTGCTACCAAACGTCACAACGTAACTGGGTGATTATAAAGGAGCTCTATAGGTGTCTCCGAAGGTACATGTTGGGTTGGCGTATTTCGAGATTAGGTTTTGTCACTCCGATTGTCGGAGAGGTATCTCTGGGCCCTCTCGGTAATGCACATCACTATAAGCCTTGCAAGCAATGTAGCTAATGAGTTAGTTACGGAATGATGCACTACGTAACGAGTAAAGAGACTTGCCGGTAACGAGATTGAACTAGGTATTGGATACCGACGATCGAATCTCGGGCAAGTAACATACCGATGACAAAGGGAACAACGTATGTTGTTATGCGGTTTGACCGATAAAGATCTTCGTAGAATATGTAGGAGCCAATATGAGCATCCAGGTTCCGCTATTGTTATTGACCGAGAATAGTTCTAGGTCATGTCTACATAGTTCTCGAACCCGTAGGGTCCGCACGCTTAACGTTACGATGACAGTTTTATTATGAGTTTACAAGTTTTGATGTACCGAAGATTGTTTGGAGTCCCGGATGTGATCACGGACATGACGAGAGTCTCGAATGGTTGAGACATAAAGATTGATATATTGGAAGCCTATATTTGGATATCGGAATGCTTCCGGGTGAAATCGGGATTTTACCGGAACACCGGGGGGTTACCGGAACCCTCCCGGGGGTTAATGGGCCTTAGTGGGCCATGAGGGAGAAGAGGAGGGCCGGCCAGGGCAGGCCGCGCGCCCCCTCCCCCCCTAGTCTGAATAGGACAACGAAGGGGGGGCGGCGCCCCCCTTTCCCGGTGGGAGTAGGACTCCTCCAGGTGCACCCCTACGGGGCTGGCCGCACCTCCCCCCTCCCTCCTTTATATACGGGGGCAGGGGGCACCCTAGTACACACAAGTTGATCTTCGTGATTGTTCCTTAGCCGTGTGCGGTGCCCCCCTCCACCATATTCCACCTTGCTCATATCGTTGCGGTGCTTAGGCGAAGCCCTGCGTCGGTAGAACATCATCATCATCACCACGCCGTCGTGTTGATGGAACTCATCCCCGACACTTTGCTGGATCGGAGTCCCGGGATCGTCATCGAGCTGAACATGTGCAGAACTCGGAGGTGCCGTACGTTCGGTGCTTGGATCGGTCGGATCATGAAGACGTACGACTACATCAACCGCGTTGTCATAACGCTTCCGCTTACGGTCTACGAGGGTGCATGGACAACACTCTCCCCTCTCGTTGCTATGCATCACCATGATCTTGTGTGTGCGTAGGAATTTTTTTGAAATTACTACGTTCCCCAACAGTGGCATCCGAGCCTAGGTTTTATGCGTTGATGTTATATGCACGAGTAGAACACAAGTGAGTTGTGGGCGATACAAGTCATACTGCTTACCAGCATGTCATACTTTGGTTCAGCGGTATTGTTGAATGAAGCGGCCCGGACCGACATTACGCGTACGCTTACGCGAGACTGGTTTTACCGCCGTGATTTGCACACAGGTGACTAGCGGGTGTCTGTTTCTCCAACTTTAGTTGAACCGAGTGTGGCTACGCCCGGTCCTTGCAAAGGTTAAAACATCACTAACTTGATGAACTATCGTTGTGGTTTTGATGCGTAGGTAAGAACGGTTCTTGCTCAGCCCGTAGCAGCCACGTAAAATTTGCAACAACAAAGTAGAGGACGTCTAACTTGTTTTTGCAGGGCATGTTGTGATGTTGATATGGTCAAGACATGATGCTATATTTTATTGTATGAGATGATCATGTTTTGTAACCGAAGTTATCGGCAACTGGCAGGAGCCATATGGTTGTCGCTTTATTGTATGAAATGCAAACGCCCTGTAATTGCTTTACTTTATCACTAAGCGGTAGCGATAGTCGTAGAAGCAATATATGGCGTAACGACAACGATGCTATGATGGAGATCAAGGTGTCGCGCCGGTGACGATGGTGATCACGATGGTGCTTCGAAGATGGAGATCACAAGCACAAGATGATGATGGCCATATCATATCACTTATATTGATTGCATGTGATGTTTATCCTTTATGCATCTTATCTTGCTTTGATTGACGGTAGCATTTTAAGATGATCTCTCACTAAAATTATCAAGAAGTGTTCTCCCTAAGGATGCACCGTTGCGAAAGTTCTTCGTGCTGAGACACCATGTGATGATGAGGTGTGATAGGCTCTACGTTCAAATACAACGGGTGCAAAACAGTTGCACACGCGGAATACTCAGGTTAAACTTGACGAGCCTAGCATATAACAGATATGGCCTCGGAACATGGAGACCGAAAGGTCGAACGTGAATCATATAGTAGATATGATCAACATAGTGATGTTCACCATTGAAACTACTCCATCTCACGTGACGATCGGACATGATTTAGTTGATTTGGATCACGTGATCACTTAGATGACTAGAGAGATGTCTGTCTAAGTGGGAGTTCTTAAGTAATATGATTAATTGAACTTAAATTTATCATGAACTTAGTACCTGATAGTATTTTGCTTGTCTATGTTTGTTGTAGATAGATGGCTCGTGCTGTTGTTCCATTGAATTTTAATGCGTTCCTTGAGGAAGCAAAGTTGAAAGATGATGGTAGCAATTACACGGACTGGGTCCGTAACCTGAGGATTATCCTCATTGCTGCACAGAAGAATTACGTCCTGGAAGCAACGCTGGGTGCCAGGCCTGCTGCTGATGCAACTGACGACGTTAAGAACGTCTGGCAGAGCAAAGCTGATGACTACTCGATAGTTCAGTGTGCCATGCTTTACGGCTTAGAACCGGGTCTTCAACGATGTTTTGAACGTCATGGAGCATATGAGATGTTCCAAGGGTTGAAGTTAATATTTCAAGCAAATGCCCGGATTGAGAGATATGAAGTCTCCAATACGTTCTATAGCTGCAAGATGGAGGAGAATAGTTCTGTCAGTGAACACATACTCAAAATGTCTGGGTATAATAATCACTTGATTCAACTGGGAGTTAATCTTCCTGATGATAGTGTCATTGACAGAATTCTTCAATCACTGCCACCAAGCTACAAGAGCTTCGTGATGAACTATAATATGCAAGGGATGGACAAGACTATTCCCGAGCTCTTCGCAATGTTAAAAGCTGCGGAGGTAGAAATCAAGAAGGAGCATCAAGTGTTGATGGTCAATAAGACCACCAGTTTCAAGAAAAAGGGCAAAGGGAAGAAGAAGGGGAACTTCAAGAAGAACAGCAAACAAGTTGCTGCTCAAGAGAAGAAACCCAAGTCTGGTCCTAAGCCTGAGACTGAGTGCTTCTACTGCAAGCAGACTGGACACTGGAAGCGGAACTGCCCCAAGTATTTGGCGGATAAGAAGGATGGCAAAGTGAACAAAGGTATATGTGATATACATGTTATTGATGTGTACCTTACTAATGCTCGCAGTAGTACCTGGGTATTTGATACTGGTTCTGTTGCTAATATTTGCAACTCGAAACAGGGACTACGGATTAAGCGAAGATTGGCTAAGGATGAGGTGACGATGCGCGTGGGAAATGGTTCCAAAGTCGATGTGATCGCGGTCGGCACGCTACCTCTACATCTACCATCGGGATTAGTTTTAGACCTAAATAATTGTTATTTGGTGCCAGCGTTGAGCATGAACATTATATCTGGATCTTGTTTGATGCGAGATGGTTATTCATTTAAATCAGAGAATAATGGTTGTTCTATTTATATGAGTAATATCTTTTATGGTCATGCACCCTTGAAGAGTGGTCTATTTTTATTAAATCTCGATAGTAGTGATACACATATTCATAATGTTGAAGCCAAAAGATGCAGAGTTGATAATGATAGTGCAACTTATTTGTGGCACGACCGTTTGGGTCATATTGGTGTAAAGCACATGAAGAAACTCCATACTGATGGACTACTGGAATCACTTGATTATGAATCACTTGGTACTTGCGAACCGTGCCTCATGGGCAAGATGACTAAAACGCCGTTCTCCGAAACTATGGAGCGAGCAACTGATTTGTTGGAAATCATACATACTGATGTATGTGGTCCAATTAATATTGAGGCTCGCGGCGGGTATCGTTATTTTCTCACCTTCACAGATGATTTGAGCATATGTGGGTATATCTACTTGATGAAACACAAGTCTGAAACATTTGAAAAGTTCAAAGAATTTCAGAGTGAAGTGGAAAATCATCGTAACAAGAAAATAAAATTTCTACGATCTGATCGTGAGGAGAATATTTGAGTTACGAGTTTGGTTTACATTTGAAGCAATGCGGAATAGTTTCGCAACTCACGCCACCCAGAACACCACAACGAAATGGTGTATCTGAATGTCGTAATCGTACTTTACTAGATACGGTGCGATCTATGATGTCTCTTACTGATATACCGCTATCGTTTTGGGGTTATGCTTTAGAGACGGCCGCATTCACGTTAAATAGGGCACCATCAAAAATCCGTTAAGACGACGCCTCATGAACTGTGGTTTGGCAAGAAACCAAAGTTGTCATTTCTTAAAGTTTGGGGTTGCGATGCTTATGTGAAGAAACTTCAACCAGATAAGCTCGAACCCAAATCGAAGAAATGTGTCTTCATAGGATACCCAAAAGAGACTGTTGGGTACACCTTCTATCACAGATCTGAGGGCAAGATTTTCGTTGCTAAATTCGGATCCTTTCTAGAGAAGGAGTTTCTCTCGAAAGAAGTGAGTGGGAGGAAAGTAGAACTTGATGAGGTAATTGTACCTGCTCCCTTATTGGAAAGTAGTCCATCACAAGAACCGGTTCGTGTGACAACTACACCAATTAGTGAGGAAGCTAATGATATTGGTCATGAAACTTCAGATCAAGTTTCTACTGAACCTCGTAGGTCTACCAGAGTAAGATCCACACTAGAGTGGTACGATAATCCTATTCTGGAAGTCATGTTACTTGACCATGACGAACCTACTAACTTTGAGGAAGCGATGATGAGCCCAGATTCCGAAAAATGGCTAGAAGCCATGAAATCTGATGTGGGATCCATCTATGAGAACAAAGTATGGACTTTGGTTGACTTGCCGGATGATCGGCAAGCCATTGAGAATAAATGGATCTTTAGGAAGAAGACTGACGCTGATGGTAATGTAACTATCTATAAAGCTCGACTTGTTGCGAAAGGTTTTCGACAAGTTCAAGGGGTTGACTACGATGAGACTTTCTCACCCGTAGCGATGCTTAAGTCTGTCCGAATCATGTTAGCAATTGCTGCATTTTATGATTATGAAAATTGGCAAATGGATGTCAAAACTGCATTCTTGAATGGATTTCTGGAAGAAGAGTTGTATATGATGCAACCAGAAGGTTTTGTTGATCCAAAAGGTGCTAACAAAGTGTGCAAGCTCCAGCGATCCATTTATGGAGTGGTGCAAGCATCTCGGAGTTGGAATAAACGCTTTGATAGTGTGATCAAAGCATATGGTTTTATACAGACTTTTGGAGAAGCCTGTATTTACAAGAAAGTGAGTGGGAGCTCTGTAGCATTTCTGATATTATATGTAGATGACATATTATTAATTGGAAATGATATAGAATTTCTGGATAGCATAAAGGGATACTTGAATAAAAGTTTTTCTATGAAAGACCTCGATGAAGCTGCTTACATATTGGGCATCAAGATTTATAGAGATAGATCAAGACGCTTAATAGGACTTTCACAAAGCACATACCTTGATAAAGTTTTGAAAAAGTTCAAAATGGATCAGGCAAAGAAAGGGTTCTTGCCTGTACTACAAGGTGTGAAGTTGAGTCAGACTCAATGCCCGACCACAGCAGAAGATAGAGAGAAAATGAAAGATGTTCCCTATGCTTCAGCCATAGGCTCTATCATGTATGCAATGCTATGTACCAGACCTGACGTATGCTTAGCAATAAGCTTAGCAGGGAGGTACCAAAGTAATCCAGGAGTGGATCACTGGACAGCGGTCAAGAACATCCTGAAATACCTGAAAAGGACTAAGGATATGTTTCTCGTATATGGAGGTGACAAAGAGCTAGTCGTAAATGGTTACGTCAATGCAAGCTTTGACACTGATCCGGACGATTCTAAATCGCAAACCGGATACGTGTTTTTATTAAACGGTGGAGCTGTAAGTTGGTGCAGTTCTAAACAAAGTGTCGTGGCGGGATCTACATGTGAAGCGGAGTACATAGCTGCTTCGGAAGCAGCAAATGAAGGAGTCTGGATGAAGGAGTTCATTTCCGATCTAGGTGTCATACCTAGTGCATCGGGACCAATGAAGATCTTCTGTGACAATACTGGTGCAATTTCCTTGGCAAAGGAATCCAGATTTCACAAGAGGACCAAGCACATCAAGAGACGCTTCAATTCCATCCGGGACCAAGTCCAGGTGGGAGACATAGAGATTTGCAAGATACATACGGATCTGAATGTTGCAGACCCGTTGACTAAGCCTCTTCCACGAGCAAAACATGATCAGCACCAAGACTCCATGGGTGTTAGAATCATTACTGTGTAATCTAGATTATTGACTCTAGTGCAAGTGGGAGACTGAAGGAAATATGCCCTAGAGGCAATAATAAAGTTATTATTTATTTCCTCATATCATGAAAAATGTTTATTATTCATGCTAGAATTGTATTAACCGGAAACATGATACATGTGTGAATACATAGACAAACATAACGTCACTAGTATGCCTCTACTTGACTAGCTCATTAATCAAAGATGGTTATGTTTCCTAACCATAGACATCTGTTGTCATTTGATTAACGGGGTCACATCATTAGGAGAATGATGTGATTGACATGACCCATTCCGTTAGCCTAGCACTTGATCATTTAGTATATTGCTATTGCTTTCTTCATGACTTATACATGTTCCTGTAACTATGAGATTATGCAACTCCTGTTTACCGGAGGAACACTTTGTGTGCTACCAAACGTCACAACGTAACTGGGTGATTATAAAGGAGCTCTACAGGTGTCTCCGAAGGTACATGTTGGGTTGGCGTATTTCGAGATTAGGTTTTGTCACTCCGATTGTCGGAGAGGTATCTCTGGGCCCTCTCGGTAATGCACATCACTATAAGCCTTGCAAGCAATGTAGCTAATGAGTTAGTTACGGAATGATGCACTACGTAACGAGTAAAGAGACTTGTCGGTAACGAGATTGAACTAGGTATTGGATACTGACGATCGAATCTCGGGCAAGTAACATACCGATGACAAAGGGAACAATGTATGTTGTTATGCGGTTTGACCGATAAAGATCTTCATAGAATATGTAGGAGCCAATATGAGCATCCAGGTTCCGCTATTGGTTATTGACCGAGAATAGTTCTAGGTCATGTCTACATAGTTCTCGAACCCGTAGGGTCCGCACGCTTAACGTTACGATGACAGTTTTATTATGAGTTTATAAGTTTTGATGTACCGAAGATTGTTCGGAGTCCCGGATGTGATCACGGACATGACGAGGATTCTCGAAATGGTCGAGACATAAAGATTGATATATTGGAAGCCTATATTTGGATATCGGAATGGTTCCGGGTGAAATCGGGATTTTACCGGAACACCGGGGGGTTACCGGAACCCTCCCGGGGGTTAATGGGCCTTAGTGGGCCATGAGGGAGAAGAGGAGGGCCGGCCAGGGCAGGCCGTGCACCCCCTCCCCCCCCCC
>NC_041391.1:401025964-401096427 GCF_002162155.2 Triticum dicoccoides | reverse complement strand
CCTTTCCTCTTTCCCCTCCCCCCTTTCCTTCTCCACCAAGGCAAGAGGGGGGAGTCCTACTCCCGGTGGGAGTAGGACTCCTCCAGGCGCACCCCTAGGGGGCCGGCCGCACCTCCCCCCTCCCTTCTTTATATACGGGGGTAGGAGGGCACCCTAGGACACACAAGTTGATCTTCGTGATCATTCCTTAGCCGTGTGCGGTGCCCCCCTCCACCATATTCCACCTCGGTCATATCGTTGTGGTGCTTAGGCGAAGCCCTGCGTCAGTAGAACATCATCATCGCCACCACGCCGTCATGCTGACGGAACTCATCCCTGAAACCCTGCTGGATCGGAGTTCGGGGATCGTCATCGAGCTGAACGTGTGCTGAACTCGGAGGTGTCGTGCGTTCGGTACTTGGATCGGTCGGATCATGAAGACGTATGACTACATCAACCGCGTTGTCATAACGCTTCCGCTTACGGTCTACGAGGGTACGTGGACAACCCTCTCCCCTCTTGTTGCTATGCATCACCATGATCTTGCGTGTGCGTAGGAAATTTTTTGAAATTACTACGTTCCCCAACATCTACGAGGAGTGGCTCGAGCGCATCGCCAAGCCAATCAGTGTCGCGCACGGGGGCTCCGATAGGCCAGCTCGCTCGCTGCCTCAGCAACCACCTGCAGCGGGTGACATCGGGCACGGGGCCCCTCCTCCGCCTCCAGCCTGGAGCGCCATCATTGCGCCAAGGCGTATGGCTCCACGGCGTGACCCGCAGCGCCCGGCGCCAGCTGAGGACGACGTGAGCTGCCAGGTGGTTCAACGCCCCCAAGGAGAAGTGTGCGTGCTTCCAGCACCCCAGCACCAGGCTCGCAAGCCGCCATAGGAGGTGGCGATGTGTGTGCACCAGGACCAAGTTCCAGCCCCTCGACGACCTCCGGTGGCCACGACAAGATGCCGTGCGTTCACCGCAAAGCTCCGCAACATCATCTGGCCGATAAAGTTCAAGCCTGACCTGCCTCCACGCTACGGCGGCACTGTAGACCCCGCCGAGTTCCTGCAGCTCTACGAACTAAGCATCGAGGCGACCAACGGCGACGAAAAGATCATGGCAAACTGGTTCCCAATGGCCCTCAAGGATGGCGCGCGTTCTTGGCTCCTGAACCTAACCGAGGGGTCGGTTTCTTCCTGGGAGGAGATGCGTAGCCGCTTCATTGCCAACTTCCAGGGCACTCGTGACCATCCACTGGCCGCGGGAGACCTGTGCCGCGTCAAGCAGCAGCCTGGAGAGACCTTGCATAAGTATATCTAGCGCTTCAACAATGTCCGCCTCAAGATTCCCAAGGTGTCCGACGAGGCCATCATCTCTGCATTCACTGATGGCGTCTGCGACGTCAAGATGAAGGAGGAGCACGCCATCCACGAGGACCTCTGCACTGCTCTGGAGATGTTCAACATGGCGAACAAGTGTGCGAGAGCTAAGGAGGGACGCCTCTCCCTCCTCGAGCTCCATGATGGTGATCCAAAAGACAAGAAGACCAAGACCAAGGACACAAAGCGCAAGGGGCCAGCCATGCTTGCGGCAGAGCCAGAGACCAAGCGCGACTGCGACCACCCCGAGTCATCCAAGGGCAAGCAATTGTTTTGTGCCTTCCACAACGTCTACAGCCACAACACCAGCAACTGCCAGGAGCTTAGGGCTCTCCGTGATGGGCGCCTTGGTCGACGCCCCGAGCACAATGATCGGGGCTACGATCACGGAGGTGGCCGAGGTGGAGGACGCTGGGATGGACACGACCGCCGTCAAGAGTGGCGCGACCAGCCTCGTGAGGACCGATGGTAGGACCAGCCTCGCAAGGGCAACTGGAGGGAGCAGCCTCGCGAGGATCGCCCTCAGGGCAATGCAGCCTTGTCTCCTCTGCCTCTACCGCCAAGAAGGAACGAAAATCACCACCAGGACGAGGGGGTTGGGGGCTTCCAGGAGCCGCGAGCCATCGCCTGCATCTTGGGCGGCTCACAAGCCCTAGCTTATCACCGTGTCTTCAAGAAGTTTGCGCACGAGGTCAATGCGGCGCTCCCCAATCTTGAGGCAACTCGCCCTCTCAAGTGGTCCAAGTGCGCCACCACCTTCGATTCCTCAGACCGGCTCAAGTGCACGGCCACCGTTGGCGCGCTCCCCATGCTCTGCTCCCCCGTCATCAGCAATGTGACCGTCACCAAGACCCTCATCGATGGTGGAGCAGGGCTCAATGTTCTCTCCGTCCAGACGTTCGACGGGCTCCAGGTGCCATACTACCAGCTGCACCCCACCAAGCCATTCTCAGGAGTGACCGACGGATCGACACACCCGATCGGGCAGGTTCGCCTCCCAGTCACCTTCGGCGAGCACAACAACTACCGCATCGAGCTCATCGACTTCGACACCGTTGACATCCGCCTGCCCTACAACGCCATCCTTGGGTACCCAGCACTGGCCAAGTTCATGCCAGCCACGCACCACGGCTACAACATCCTTAAGATGCCAGGAAGCAGCGGCATCATCACGATCGCCTGTCAGGAGAAGGATGCAGTGTGCTCCCTCGAGTGCGCTTTCCAGGCTGCAGCAGTTGAGAACCTAGAAGATGAAGACGTCGCCCTCCCTCTTGAGATCGCCCCCAAGATAAAGAAGCTGCAGCTGGACCAGGGGTCTTGTGAGGGAGCATCACACGAGGACGCAACGCTGAGTCTTGCGTCTCCGGACGCGGCACCTTCACCCATCGCATAGGAAGGCGTGTGAGGGAGTCCTAGATTAGGGGGTCCTCGGACAGCCGGATTATATGCGAATGCCGGACTGTTGGACTATGAAGATACAAGATAGAAGACTTTGTCCCGTGTCCGGATGGGACTCTCCTTTGCGTGGGAGGCAAGCTTGGCAGTTAGGATATTAAGATTCCTTTATCTGTAACCGACCCTTTGTAACCCTAGCCCCCTTCGATGTCTATATAAACCGGAGGGTTTAGTCCGTAGGACAACAACAATCATAACCATAGGCTAGCTTCTAGGGTTTAGCCTCTATGATCTTGTTGTAGATCAACTCTTGTAATACTCATATCATCAAGATCAATCAAGCAGGAAGTAGGGTATTACCTCCATCGAGAGGGCCCAAACCTGGGTAAACATTGTGTCCCCTGCCATCGGTTACCATTAACCTTAGACGCATAGTTCGGGACCCCCTACCCGAGATCCGCCGGTTTTGACACCGACATTGGTGATTTCATTGAGAGTTCCACTGTGACGTCAAAGATAGGGTTGATGGCTCGCCTCGTTATCAAGGGCAACATCACCTCCGGGGGAGCTCTGGCCTCAGGCCAAACTCTCCGGTTGGGCGGCTTCGTCTTGACCGCCCATTCGTCCGTCGGGCCGACCATGACTTCTCAAGTCATCGAAAATCGCCTCCGCGTCAGCTCGGAATATGCCGAGCAGATGGATCCAATGGAGTTATCGTCTTTAAACGGTCTCCTGGATCGCATCGCCGCTCTGGGAGTCGCTTCAAACTATGATCAGATTGGGCTTAAACCCGATCAGAGAGAGATTGAATCTCCGCCGATCACCCATCAGATAGCGGTGGTGGAGGAGCGATCCAATAACTCTTCCCCCATATTGAGGACGAAATATGTCCGGATTTCTGAGCTCACCAAGCCAGATACATGCTCGTAGGAAGACGCGCCCCAAACTCCGAACACAAAATCGGACTATGGGCCAGAAAAAATTATTTATATCCTGGAGTCCGAACTATTAAGCTCAGAAACTCCTCAAGCCCTGGGTCATGAACATGATCTGGATCCGGACTTAAATCCGCCCACCCACCCAGGCTCAAGCGATCTTTCATGCATCAGACAACAGTCCCAAGTGATGGTACATCACTTTTGGGCAAGGTTCCTCATTGTCAAGGACAAGGTCAAAGATTGTTGCGATGAAGATGCAATCTCACTATTCTGCAAAAATTGCATGCACAAGGGACTGCTTAACGCCATAAATCACCGTCACATATCACGCTTCAATGACTTGGCAACCATAGTACAGAAGTACTGCGTGATGGAAAGCGCATGGAAAACCCAGGCCTTTTGGGATCCACTGGCTCTCGCTAAACCCCTCGTCTGAACAAAAAAGGTGTACCCTCATAGGTCGCCTGACCCAATCTTGAAGAAATCAAAGCCCACTGCAGGGTGCACAACTGTTTTGGAATGGTGGCTCGATAGGCCATGCAAAATACACACCACACCGGATACCGTACCAACACACAACCTTAGAGCATGTTGGATACTTCGGCAGGTGGCCAAGAGCGGCGAGGATCTCCTCATAAAAAACATGTAAGGTCACATTTATCCCTTGGGTGTTTTGGTGATTGATGACAATGCTTTTGCGGACTAATCGTGTGCCTTGAGTTTCTCAGATACTTCATCACTAGGCACGAGACGATTCGGTGCCCCTCGGAGACTATTGAAGTCGGCGTTGTTCTACGTTTCTCTTTGGTGGATTTGAGTCGTAGGAGAGCCGTACTATTAAGAGGGGGTCTGCGTCGGAAAGTTTTGGGTGGAATCAACACATACACTTGTCCTACATTTCCTTGCACTCTGGAGCTTCTCTTCGTTATCTTGGTTGTGCTGAAATCTGACGACTACTGATGTACTTGCGGTAGTACCGCAAGTACCAGCGGTAGTACCGCTGTGGCTCACGGTAGTACCGCTCATCTTGAGCGGTAGTACCGCGACTCCCAGGCCTAGTGCCGCTTCGGTACGGTAGTAGGGGCGGATGTAATTTTTTACATCCGCGCCACCCACGGTAGTACCGCTCGTCCAGCGCGGTAGTACCGCGGTGACCCATGGTAGTACCGCTCCCCAGGAGTCGTAGTACCGTGGCCCTCCTACCTAGTACCGCAGCGTCACGGTAGTAGGCGCGGATGTAATTTTTTACATCCGCGCCCGCAACGGTAGTACCGCGCCTCACGAGCGGTAGTACCGCGTCGGATTTTTGTACCACCTCAACTTCAGCGGAAGTAGGCACGGATGTAATTTATTTCATCTGCGCTCTTCGCAGGCTATGACTTCCCTGCCTTGCGGTAGTACCGCAAGGGGAAGCGGTAGTACCGCGCGAGCGGTAGTACTGGACCCTAGTCCTGGCCCCTGCTGCTGTCGCGGAAGTACCGTGGTCCGCCACGGTAGTACCGCGTGGCCCTGCGGTAGTACCGCGCCCCTGGAGCGGTAGTACCATGTGTCGCGGGCTGAACTTGTGGATAACGGTTGGATTTTTCCCATGACTATATAAGGGGCATCTTCTACCTCTAGTTGACTACCTCTTCTACCTCTAAGGTCCATTGTTGCTCCAAGCTCCATTTTCGCTCGATCTCTCTCCCTAGCCAATCAAACTTGTTGATTTGCTCGGGATTGGGTGACAAGGGCCCGATCTACACTTCCACCACATGATATTTGATTCCCCCCACTTATCCCTTGCGGATCTTGTTACTCTTGGGTGTTGAGCACCCTAGACGGTTGAGGTCACCTCGAAGCCATACTCCATTGTGGTGAAGCTTTGCGGTATTGTTGGGAGCCTCCAAGTGTTGTGGAGATAGCCCCAATCTTGTTTGTAAAGGTCCGGTTGCCGCCATCAAGGGCTCCAATAGTGGAATCACGGCATCTCGCATTGTGTGAGGGCGTGAGGAGATTACGGTGGCCCTAGTGGCTTCTTGGGGAGCATTGTGCCTCCACACCGCTCTAACGGAGACGTACTTCCCCTTAAAAGGAAGGAACTTCGGTAACACATCCTCGTCTCCACCGGCTCCACTCTTGGTTATCTTGTCCCTTTACCTTTGCAAGCTTACTTGTGCTATATCCATTGCTTGCTTGTGTGCTTATTATCTTTGCATCATATAGGTTGTCCACGTAGTTGCACATCTAGACAACCTATTTCATTGCAAGGTTTAAATTGTTAAAGAAAAGTCTAAAAAGTGTTAGTTGCCTATTCACCCCCCCCCCTCTAGTCAACCATATCGATCCTTTCAATTGGTATCAGAGCCTCGTCTCTTTATTAAGGACTTTGCCGTTCGAAGAGTATGGTTGACAACAACGACGGTGCGGAGGAGCACTCCGGTGTGAATCCCGTCTCGTCTTCGGCCGAAGGGGGAACCTCGATCTCTTGTGAGGATTCAATGTGGCTTTAGACACATTGAAAACCTCCATGACGGCCGAGGTTAAAAGCATATTTTCTGAATTCCTAGAGGGACTCAAACTATCTACCTCGCCAATGAAAGTGGGTGATCCCATTAACAAGGTGACGGATGCTAACCCCGACAAGGGGGGAAGCTAATAGTGAAAAGAGTCCGTCTACTAGAGGTAGAAATGGCACTGGCATCTTTGCCAATGTGGAACCCCCGGTGTATAGAGGACCGATCCCCTCTACTCATTTAAATCATGCCGGTCCTCCTCCTAAATATGTGAAAATGAAGATTTTGATTCTTGGCTCTATAGCTTCAAGCGTCACTTAAAACATGTGAACACTAACCTTTGGATAATTATTGAAGAAGGTTTCTATCCTCATGATCCAAGCAACTTCACCCCTCGAGAAGAAGTGGACAATCAATTCAATGAAAGTGCTCTCTTCATCATCCAAGATGCAATCCTTCCCGAAGATCTCCCTCATCTTCGACCTCATGCCATGGCTAAAGAAGCATGGAAATGTGTCGAGCGTCTCTATCGAGGAAGTGCTAGCATTCAACGCTCCAACTATGAAGTGGTGCAAGATGAAGCCGATGAGTTTGCAATGAAAGAGGATGAAGAACCTCGTGAGCTCTTTCGAAGAGTGACAAAACTCGCGGTCGCACTCCGAGATCATGGAAGCAAGGACACGGATGACAACTGGATCAAGCGCAAGTTCCTCAAGGCCATGATGCCCTACAACAAGGCCATGTCCTCCGTCATTCGCCAAAGACCGGACTTCCACTCCATGACATCTAGTGAAGTGTTGGATGAGTTTGTTGCAATGAGCATCTTGGACAAGACCGCCGACAATGCGGTGCTCCGTTCCCAAAGGGCAAAGAAGCCCAATCTTGCCTTGAAGGCCAAGGTTAGTGTGGAAGAAGAAGAAGAAGAGGAAGATGAGGAGAGCAACCCCGAGGACACGAAGTATGATTATCATGAGCACATGGCTCTTGCCTCAAGACAGTTTTGGAGTAAGAAGAATACAAGACCCAACTTCAACAAGAACAACTCAAGTGGTCTCAAAGGGAAGCAATGAGTTAGAACCTGTTTCAACTGTGTCAATCTTAGCCATTTCGTTGCGGATTGTCCCTACGAGAAGCGGGAAGACAATGGTGGCAAGTTCATCCGAAAAGACAAAGCCAAGTCCTTCCCCAACAAGAACAACTTCACCAAGAAGACTCCATCTCGCGGGTTGGTGGTTCAAGAAGAATACCGTGAGGATGACGATGATGATGAAGATGGTGAAACAATGGCCATGGCATCCATTGCCATTGTCACCACTCCCCGGGTGTCTCTCTTCGATGCACCTAACGAGAACATCACCGCTAAGTGCCTCATGGCTAAGGCCACCAACAAGGTAACCCCCAACATCAAAACCACCATTATTCCTAACCCTCCTTCAACGGATGATTTTGATAATGGTAAGGGGTCTAATGAGGAGATCAATGAATTTGAGTCCTTCATGAGTAAGCTCAAGGGAAAGTCCAAGAAGCATTTCGTTGCTCTCTTGGAACAACTTGGTGAAGCCAATGACATGATCGAGGCTCATGAAGAAACCATCACTAAGATGGAAAGTCATAGTCGTGACTATGCCGATGAGATATCGGATCTCTCTAATGCTCTTGAGGAAGAGCATGGGCATCGTTTGGCTCTTGAGGAGTCACACAACGATGGTCATGCTAAACTAAAGAAAGATCTTGATCATGCTCTTGTTGTGTCTCGTGTTCTAGCTTCCGAGAAGGCTAAACTTGGGGTTGATCATGTTAGACTCACAGAGGAGTTTGATGTACTTAACAAGGCCCACAAGGTCTTGAAAGGTGCTAATGCCACCCTCAAGGAGTCTCATGCTCAACTCCAAGTTAAGCTAACCAAGGAAAAGGCCACATTTCCTCACATGGTCTTAATTGATAATGCAAATGCAACTAACCCATGTTGTGAGCATGTGCATCTTGTGGAGGAAAATGCCAAGTTGAAGAAACAACTCGAGAAAGGTCTTGTGTCATGCATACAAGGCGAGAAGAACCTAAATGACCTTTTGAGCAATCAAAAGGAAGTTGTGGGCAAGGAGGGAGTTGGGTTCGCACCCAAGTCCAATAACAAGAAGAAGAACAAGGAAAAGAAGAGCAAGACCAATCGACCTCCTCCGCTCACGCAAACCTTTGTGAAGGAGGGAGAAGGTGCTCCTAAGGAGAAGAAGAACAATGGGAAGAGTGGTGAAGCCAAAGAGCGCAACGCCATCTCTCCCAACAAAGTCGGTGACTTTAACCCCTCTTATGTGTTGTGCCGTGCTAGTGATGGGCATGTTTATGCTAAATTTGTTGGTTATCCTTATGAGTACATTGAATGGTCTATTTGGGTTCCTAAGACCCTTGTTACTAACATCAAAGGACCCATTACTCAATGGGTACCTAAAACCAAGCAATGATCTCTTGTAGGTGTTTGCTTCCGGTGGGGGATCATGGTTGCTTGATAGTGGAGCAACAAATCATATGACCGGGAGCAAGGACTTGGTGGTGGACGTGCACAAGATCCCATCTATGCCCACCAATGTCGAATGGGGTGATGCATCACATTCTAAGGTATTGGGTCTTGGCAAGGTTGTCATTTCTCATGATCTAACGATCGAGAAAGTCATGCTTGTTGAGTCCCTTGCGTTCAACTTACTTTCCGTTCGTCAACTCGCACTCATGGGTTTTGCCACCTTCTTTGATATCGATACCATGGCCCTCTTGTGGAGCAAGACTCTTAAAGTAGCATTTGTTGGACATGTCGAGAACGGTCTCTATGTGGTTAACTTTTCGGAGCAACCCACTAAGACCGCGACATGCCTAATGGCTAAAGTTGATGTGGGATGGCTTTGGCATCGCCGTTTAGCCCATGTCAATATGAGATCTTTGCAAAGTCTTCTCAAGGGGGACCATGTTCATGGACTAACGAATGTTAGTTTTGCCAAAGATCGTGTTTGCAGTGCTTGTATTGAAGGAAAGCTTCATGAGACGGCTCACCCTCCCACGACTATCATCTACTCGAAGAGACCCTTGGAGCTCCTGCACATGGACCTCTTTGGGCCCCCATCCTTTGATAGTCTTGGGGGTAGAAAGTATTGCTTGGTGATAGTGGATGATTATTCAAGATACACTTGGGTATACTTCTTCAAGAGGAAGAGTGCGACTCAACAAACCGTCATCGACTTTGCAAATGAAGCTCAACGTCAACACAATGCAAAGATCTTGACAATAAGAAGTGACAACGGCACCGAGTTCAAGAACTACACCTTCGATGAGTTTCTTAGTGATTAAGGGATCAAGCATCAATATTCTGCACCATATACCCCTCAAAAAAATGGTGTTGCGGAGAGGAAGAACCGGACGTTGATGGATGCGGCAAGGACCATGATGGCGGAGTTCAAGTCTCCATACAACTTCTGGGCCGAAGCCATCAACACAGCTTGTCATGCATCCAATCGGCTCTATCTCTACAAAGGCTTGAACAAGACTTCGTATGAGATACTCACCGGGAACAAGCCCAATCTCAAGTACTTCCGGGTGTTCGGGTGTAAGTGTTTCATTCTCAAGAAAGGTGTTCGTTTGTCTAAATTCGAAGCTAGAGCTCATGAGGGCATATTTGTTGGTTATGCTACAAACTCTCATGCTTACCGTGTTCTCAACAAGTCCAACGGACTCATTGAGGAGACGTGTAACATAGAGTTTGATGAAAATAACGGCTCCCAAGTGGAGCAAAGTGGTACTTGTGATGTAGGTGATGAAATTCCTCCCCAAGCCATAAGAAGAATGGGTATTGGTCATATCCTACCCATTGAGGAACCCCTTGTGGCTGAAGGAGAAGGACAATGCTCCACTCAAGTGGAGCCATCACCTCCCCAAGACCCACACGCTTCCGAAGAACAAAGTGAAGGCCCTCACCCTCATGAACAAGACCAAGGGCAAGATCAACCTCAAGATGGTGGTGAACCTCTAAATGATGCCCAAGGTCAAGTTCTCCCCCTCGAGCAAGTTCAAGATCATGAGCAAGCTCAAGACGACGCTCAAGATGATCAAGTTAACCTTCCTCCTTCCACACCCGAGGAGGAATTAGAGCGTCGTGTCGCGAAGATTGCTTCCAAACTCACCATCCAAGGCCATCTCATGGAAAACGTGGTTGGAAGCCTAAGAAAGGGGGTAAGCACTCGTAGACAATTAGCTAACTATTGTGAACATCATGCCTTTGTCTCTTGTGTTGAACCCCAAAAGGTCTATGAGGCGCTCGAAGACTCGGATTGGCTCAATTCCATGCATGAAGAACTCAACAACTTCGAGTACAACAAGGTGTGGAGATTGGTGCCAAGACCTTCGGGGAACCACAACGTCATTGGAACAAAGTGGATCTTCAAGAACAAGCAAGATGCTCATGGGAACATCATTCGCAACAAGGCAAGATTGGTAGCACAAGGCTACTCCCAAGTCGAGGGTATCGACTACGGTGAAACCTTTGCTCCCGTTGCTCGTCTTGAATCCATTCATTTGTTGATTGCTTATGCTTCCCATCACAACTTTAAGTTGCAACAAATGGATGTGAAAAGTGCTTTTCTTAATGGTCCCATTAATGAGTTGGTTTATGTCAAGCAACCCCCCGGGTTCGAGGACCCCTACTTCCCGGATCATGTGTATCAACTTGATAAGGCACTCTATGGCCTTAAACAAGCCCCACGTGCGTGGTATGACCACCTTACCGAGTTGTTACAAGATCGTGGATTTGAAGTAGGACAAATCGATCCCACTCTTTTTACTAAGAAGGTCAAAGGGGAGTTGTTTGTATGCCAACTATATGTTGATGATATTATCTTTGGTTCTCCTAACAAAGCTTTCAATGAGGAATTTGCCGCTCTCATGACCTCCAAGTTCAAGATGTCTTCGATGGGAGAGTTGAAGTTCTTCCTTGGCTTTGACATCAAACAAAGAAGAGAAGGAACCTTCATCAACCAAGCCAAATACACTCAAGACATGCTTAAAAGATTCAAGCTAAGTGATGTCAAGCCGGCTTCTACACCAATGCCTACCAAGTGCCAACTTGACATCGATCCCAATGGTAAAGCGGTGGATCAAAAGGTATATCGCTCCATGATTGGCTCCTTGCTTTACCTTTGTGCATCTAGACCGGATATCATGTTGAGTGTGGGGATGTGTGCACGGTTTCAAGCCGCACCAAAGGAAAGTCACTATGTGGCGGTCAAGCGTATCTTTCAATATTTGGCTCATACCCCAAACTTTGGCTTATGGTACCCAAGAGGAGCAAATTTCAAGCTTGAAGGTTTCACGGATTCCGATTGGGCGGGGGACAAAGTGGATAGGAAGTCCACTTCCGGAGGGTGCCAATTTCTTGGTTGCTCTTTGGTAAGTTGGTCTTCCAAGAAGCAAAGTTGTGTGTCTCTCTCGTCCACCGAAGCGGAATATGTGGCGGTCGGTAGTTGTTGTGCTCAACTCCTATGGATGAGGCAAACTCTAAAGGAGTACGGTGTCATTTGTGACAAAGTGCCTCTTTGGTGTGATAATGAAAGTGCCATCAAGATTTCTCTCAACCCGGTACAACACTTCAAGACGAAGCACATTGAGATTCGGTATCACTTCATCCGGGATCACATTAGGCGAGGGGAGATCGAGCTCAAGTATGTCAACACTCATGATAACCTTGCAGATATTTTCACGAAGCCCTTGGATGAAGCAAGATTTCGCGAGTTAAGGCATGAGCTAAATATCATTATTTGAGCAATGTGACTTGAACCCGTACACCCCCCACCACACTCAACGTGTTGTCTAGTTTAGGTGTAGGCATAGACATAGGGGGAGTGTTGTTCTCTCAATGAACTCTCCCTCCCCCCATCATGCATAAATCGATCACCTCTTTCACATTAGCCATTTTTGATGGTACTTGTGCTTCAAATACGAGTTTTGGTCATGGGCCCAAGGATAATTCTTCGCGGTGCCATACCATCCAACTCAAACATAGGTGGCTTCGGCCACCGCCCTCTCTCCTCGAGAGGCTTTGTCTTTGGTGGTTTCTTGTTGTCTCTCTGCCTCTGGATCTTGCGTGTTCTTGAGGTCTCTTGTGTGTGAAAAGTTTCCGTGCAAAGGCTTTTTCCTCATGTTGAAACTTGCGGTGGCTTGAGTTCACGGTACTACCGCGGCCAGCTACGGTTCTACCACAGCCAGCCACGGTACTACCGCTCGCGGGAGCACGGTACTACCGCCACCACGCGGCAATAAATTTTTACTGCCGCCTGGTTGAGTAGTACTACCGCCTCGGTGTGGTACTTCCGCCCGAGCGGTACTACCGCGATGATCTGCGGTACTACCGCGCCAGTTTGGGCCCGTGGGGATAAGGACGGGCAGGGGGAGTTCTAACTCCCCATACCCATTCGCAGTTCTTCCCCCACTTCGCCTCTTTCTCTCCCTCGCTCAAGAACGGAGCCGACGTTCGTTGTCGGATCTCCTCCACCGGGTACCCTCCCGTGATTCCTTCCGGTGGGATCGTTCCCCACCACGTGCTCTTGCTATGGACCAAGGTTTTCCCCCAACTCCCTCTCCTTGTTCCTTGGGTTTGGTGTTTCTAGGTTTTGGGAAGGCTTGTGTGTTCTTGAGATTCCTAGTCTTAATCTCTGCAAGAGTAGGATGAAGGAGCGTGGTACTGCGTAGGATTCATACTTGTATTGTTGTCTTGCGCTAGATTTGATCATCGTAGCACCGCCGTTGTTTCGCGGTTCTTTTCAGATTCAAACCGCCGGTTGGATCTGACACGACGCGGTACTATTGCCCGTCTGGCGCGGTACTACTGCCTGCACGGTACTACCGCCCTTCGGGAGCGGTACTACCGCGCTCTGTGTGGCACTAAAATTTTACTTCCTCTCCAACCACGGTACTACCGTGACCTCGCATGGTACTACCGCGTTTGGAGCGGTACTAATATTTTAGTACCACAGGCAGTGGCAGTTCTACCGTGGCTCACATCTATCGCATGCCACCTTTCTCGTATGCCTTCTATGTGTTTCTTGTGCTTTTTCGTGGCCTTTGCATTGATCTTTTTCGCGTCTTTGGTGTTTTGCGTGTGTGTCTCAGGTGGTGGCTCTCGCCGGTCCAATCCCAGTCGTGACACTGGCTCCAAGTGTCTGCGCAACCCAGGTGAAGTACCAGAGGGCTCGTCTGCCTCCAAGCGCAATGTCAAGCACTCAACTAGCAAGCACAAGGAGCCCGCTAAGGGCATGGATGAGATTGCACCAGCTGATTATGTCCATCTCAGGCAGCTTCACCCTTATGTGCACCACGTTCCACTGTCAGAGGCTGTGAGCTGTTCTGGAACAAGCAACAGACCAACATCTATCTGGATGTCATCAAGAACAAGAAGAATACCTACATGGAGGTGAAGTGGATTGATATGCATCACATGAGGAAGGACAACTTCCGTGACTACTTTGGAGAGGCTCTGGACTTGGTGGAGCAGTTTGGCATTGAGCATGTGTTATCCTTCCACCTTGACTATGACCCTGAGCTCATCTGTCAGTTCTTTGCCTCAGTCTACTTTCACTCCAATGAGGAACGGAAGATGACCTGGATGACCAATGGTTGTAAACTGTCTGCTACCTGGAAGGAGTTCATGGATCTTCTCCAGGTTCCTGATGATGGGCTCAACACTCCAGTGGGTGTTCGCCCCC
Source organism: Triticum dicoccoides (assembly GCF_002162155.2). Classification (NCBI taxonomy): domain Eukaryota; kingdom Viridiplantae; phylum Streptophyta; class Magnoliopsida; order Poales; family Poaceae; genus Triticum; species Triticum dicoccoides. The sequence goes on along the minus strand of NC_041391.1, from coordinate 401,082,511 downwards.
ATGCCAATGCTGAGTCTACCAACAAGGATAGGCTTGCACCCTTCATGGTTGAGAAGGTGCTCACCAATGGCAAGACAACTTTGGTGCTCAACTCTTTTCTGGATATCATGTATCGTATCTTCCGCAACTCCTTGTTCCCTCGCATCGGTGACAAAGACAAGGTTCATGCCTATATGGTGGACATGATGCTCATTTGCGAGGAGGCTCGTTCGTCTCAGTCTCAGCCACTTGATGTCTCACACATCATGTGGTGTGAGCTCCGGTTTGCAGTGTTCAACCGCAAGGTGCCTATCTATGGGCCCTATCTGTTTCTGCTGATTTCGAAGACTTGGGAGAAGATGTTCCCTAATGAGGAGTTCCTTGCTCCAGACTGGATTCGCCATGAGCCCATCTGTCTGCGTATCAAATCCAACTGGACCAACACCACTACTCGTGCCGAGGCGACTGCTGCTAGGGCTGCTGTTGATGAGGAGGATGCTGGCACCGAGGATGTTGCTGAGGGCCGTGCTGCTAGGCCTTCCCAGAGTGCCACTATGCCATCATGGGCCAAGAAGCTGAAGGACAAGATGAAGACTCTTTTCTGCATGCAAGCCAAGGGGCAGTACAGGACTCACGTGGCGTCCAAGGAGAGTCGTCGCCGGGACAACAGGATCTTGCAGCTCTATGGTGAGGCAGTGTCTGGCGGGTCTGAGGAGCACATCACTCCAGAGGCCGAGTGGATGGAGAAGCAGGGCTACAGGTGGACTGAGTCTGAGGAGGATGTCAAGGAGACCATCCTTGCTGCCGAGGAGACCGACGGAGAGGGTTGGGACGAGTTCCCTGCTTGAGCCACCTCTTGTGTGTAGGTGTCCTCTCTGCCTTTTTGGCATCTCAATGCCAAAGGGGGAGAGAGTGTAGGGATTTGCGAGTGTGTCGTGTGTTTGCTGCTTTCTCGTTTGAACCTCAGTAGCTTTACTTCGTCTGGTGTAAGACGTTTGCACTCTATCTATCCTAGCGAGCTTGTGTTATATTGTGCTATCTTCATGCTATGCTATGTTAGTTATCGTGCCTTGGTCTCTAAAATATAGGGGGAGTGTTGATCCTAGTCTGTGTGCTATGCAGTCCAAAGCATTCATTTAGAGTGCACACACCTAGGGGGAGCCCGTCTATATTTTAGAGAGGTGGGGTTTGCCTTTGCTCTAAATCATCTTATCTTTGTGCAAATCCCGTGTTGTCATCAATCCACCAAAAAGGGGGAGATTGTAAGGTCACATTTATCCCTTGGGTGTTTTGGTGATTGATGACAATGCTTTTGCGGACTAATCGTGTGCCTTGAGTTTCTCAGATACTTCATCACTAGGCACGAGACGATTCGGTGCCCCTCGGAGACTATTGAAGTCAGCGTTGTTCTACGTTTCTCTTTGGTGGATTTGAGTCGTAGGAGAGCCGTACTATTAAGAGGGGTTCCGCGTCGGAAAGGTTTGGGTGGAATCAACAGGTACACTTGTCCTACCTTTCCTTGCACTCTGGAGCTTCTCTTCGTTATCTTGGTTGTGCTGAAATCTGACGACTACTAATGTACTTGCGGTAGTACCGCAAGTACAAGCGGTAGTACCGCTGTGGCTCACGGTAGTACCGCTCATCTTGAGCAGTAGTACCGCGACTCCCAGGCCTAGTGCCGCTTCGGTACGGTGGTAGGGGCGGATGTAATTTTTTACATCCGCGCCACCCACGGTAGTACCGCTCGTAGTACCGTGGCCCTCCTACCTAGTACCGCAGCGTCACGGTAGTAGGCGCGGATGTAATTTTTTACATCCGCGCCCGCAACGGTAGTACCGCGCCTCGCGAGCGGTAGTACCGCGTCGGATTTTTGTACCACCTCAACTTCAACGGAAGTAGGCACGGATGTAATTTATTTCATCCGCGCTCTTCGCAGGCTATGACTTCCCTGCCTTGCGGTAGTACCGCAAGGGGAAGCGGTAGTACCGCACGAGCGGTAGTACTGGACCCTAGTCCTGGCCCCTGCTGCTGTCGCGGAAGTACCATGGTCCGCCACGGTAGTACCGCGTGGCCCCGCGGTAGTACCGCGCCCCTGGAGCGGTAGTACCACGTGTCGCAGGCTGAACTTGTGGATAACGGTTGGATTTTTCCCATGACTATATAAGGGGCGTCTTCTACCTCTAGTTGACTACCTCTTCTACCTCTAAGCTCCATTGTTGCTCCCAGCTCCATTTTCACTCGATCTCTCTCCCTAGCCAATCAAACTTGTTGATTTGCTCGAGATTGGGTGACAAGGGCCCGATCTACACTTCTACCACAGGATATTTGATTCCCCCCACTTATCCCTTGCGGATCTTGTTACTCTTGGGTGTTGAGCACCCTAGACGGTTGAGGTCACCTTGAAGCCATACTCCATTGTGGTGAAGCTTTGCGGTATTGTTGGGAGCCTCCAAGTGTTGTGGAGATAGCCCCAATCTTGTTTGTAAAGGTCCGGTTGCCGCCTTCAAGGGCTCCAATAGTGGAATCACGGCATCTCGCATTGTGTGAGGGCGTGAGGAGATTACGGTGGCCCTAGTGGCTTCTTGGGGAGCATTGTGCCTCCACACCGCTCTAACGGAGACGTACTTCCCCTTAAAAGGAAGGAACTTCGGTAACACATCCTCGTCTCCACCGGCTCCACTCTTGGTTATCTTGTCCCTTTACTTTTGCAAGCTTACTTGTGCTATATCCATTGCTTGCTTGTGTGCTTATTGTCTTTGCATCATATAGGTTGTCCACGTAGTTGCACATCTAGACAACCTATTTCATTGCAAGGTTTAAATTGTTAAAGAAAAGTCTAAAAAGTGTTAGTTGCCTATTCACCCCCCCTCTAGTCAACCATATCGATCCTTTCAAAACATCGCAGAGCAACATCCGACAAAGCACAACACTACAATATTGACAGTCTTCGAGACTTTCGCCTCAGGTAACAGGCGCAAGAGAGCACTCCGCGGCCTCACCGAAGTCTGCCAAGTCGCAACAATAAACCCTTGGAACGACACGGCCATAACTTTCAGCGCCAGTTTCGAACCGCAATTTAGAACAGTCCGGGCACCAGCCGCTTTGGTCCTCAGCCCAATCATGGACAGCTTCCGGCTTACCAAAGTGCTCATGGACGGCGGTAGCGGACTAAACCTCATTTACCAGGAAACTCTCAATAAAATGGAAATAGATAGGAGCCGCATTGAGCAAAGCAGCACAACCTTCCGAGGAATTATTCCTAGCCAGAAGGCAAGATGCGCTGGAAAAATCACACTTGATGTGGTATTCGGCACGCCGGAGAACTATCGATCCGAAGAGATAACCTTTCAGGTGGCCTCCTTCACTAGTGGATATAATGCCTTGTTAGTGCGGGATGCGTTCGCGAGCTTCCAAGCTATACCCCATTACGGGTACATGAAGCTCAAAATGTCAGGGCCCAATGGAATCATCACCCATGCCAGTGATCCGGACACAGCACTCCGCGCCAAAAATAATACAGCTGCCTTGGCCCTCGAAGCATTGTCTGAAGCCCTCGTGGCCGAAGAATTAACTGCATTATGCTCAATAGTGGATAGGGACGACGTGATACTCGATAAGCGGCCCAAGTCCACCTCCTTTAAACCAGCGGACGAAATAGTAAAATTCCAAGTCCACCCAACGGACTCTTCAAAGACAGCATCCATCGGGGCAAAGTTGGACCCCACAATCGACGACGCACTATGGGCGTTCCTATGCGAGAACTGGGATATCTTCGCCTGGCACCCTTCTGATATGTCAGGGATCCCATGCAGGCTGGCCGAACACAACCTTAACATATTGTAGGCATATAAGATGGTCAAGCAAACACTACGGCACTTTTCAAAACCCAAACAACAGGCTATGGGAGAGGAACTAGCCAAGTTACTCGAGGCTGGATTCATCAGAGAAAAAAAACACCCGGATTGGCTAGCAAACCTGGTGATGGTACCAAAGAAGAATAAATCCTGGCGCCTATGTGTCGATTTCAAAGACCTCAACAAGGCTTGCCCTAAGGATCCCTTCCCTCTCCCATGCATCGATCAGATCATCGATGCCAGCGCGGGACACGATTCATTGTGTTTCCTCGACACATACTCCGGATACCATCAAATCAAGATGGCGGAGTCCGATCAAGCCGCAACGGCATTTATAACCCTATACGGGCCTTTCTTCTTCAACACTATGCCTTTCGGGCTCAAAAACTCCGGTGCCACCTACCAACGCATGATTCAAACATGCCTAGAAAAACAAATCGGCAAAACAGTTAAGCATACGTCGATGACGTAGTCATCAAGACCAGACACGCCGAGTCTTTAATAGACGATCTACGGCTCACGTTCGATAACCTCCGAACATATGACATTAAACTCAATCCGGAAAAATGTGTTTTCGGCGTTCCCGCCGGAAAGCTGCTGGGCTTCATCATTTCAAATAGAGGAATCGAAGCAAACCCAGCCAAAATCCGAGCTTTCTCACAGTTGGATACCCCAACAGATCTCAAACAAATCCAGAAGCTAACTGGATGTGTGGCAGCTCTAAGCTGCTTTATCTCCAGATTAGGAGAAAAGGCTTTGCCACTTTATCTCCTTCTTCGACGAACCGAACACTTCGAGTGGACGGACGCGGCGATGGCCGGACTGGAGGAAATAAAGGCTCTTTTAGCGAGCAACCCAATCCTGGCCGTGCCAAACATCGGCGAACCCATGTTTATACATAGCCGCAACACACCAAGTTGTGAGTGCGGTGCTCGTCGTCGAACAGGAGGAGGACGGACACAAATTCCCGGTTCAGAAGCCGATATACTACGTATCCACCATCCTCACACCATGCAAATCCTGGTACCCACATTATCAGAAAATAGCATACGCGGTCTTTATGGCATCCCGGAAACTACGACACTACTTTCAAGAGTGTTCAATCACGGTGGCCTCCGAAGTACCACTTAACGACATAATAAACAACCGCGATGCCACGGGCCGGATTGCTAAGTGGGCCATAGAGCTCCTCCCATTCGAAATCACATATAAACCACGGCGAGCCATTAAATCCCAAGTACTGGCGGACTTCGTCGCCGAATGGACAGAGGCCGAACTCCCTAAAGAGTACGGCACATACTCCAACTGGATCATGCACTTCGACGGCTCTAAAATGCTGGCAGGTCTGGGAGCAGGCGTGGTCCTCGCATCCCCCACTAGAGATACAGTCCAATACATACTCCAAATATTATACACAGACTCCAACAATGCAGCCGAATACGAGGCTCTATTGCATGGTCTTCGGATGGCCGTCTCCATGGGCATTCAGCGCCTAGAAGTGCGTGGGGATTCAAACCTTGCAATATCTCAAATAAATGGAGACTTTGATGCCAAAGATCCGAAAATGGCGGCATATCGTAATGTCGCCCTTAAGATGTCAGCTCGGTTCGAGGGGCTCGAATTTCATCATGTGGCTCGAGAAAACAATCAAGCGGCGGATGTCCTCGCCTGCATCGACGCTAAACGTGACCCCGTCCCACCTAACATTTTTCTGGAAAGGCATTTCAAGCCATCCGTGGTGTGGCAAGGGGAGACCGGCAACATCAGTCCGGATCTGACCACAACCCCAGATTCCGAACAGACTGACATAATCGGGGGCTCTGCCATCGAAATAACACCCTCGGCCCATCTCATCATGGCTGTTATCGCCCCATGGACCGAACCCTTCTTGGCCTACCTTAACAGGCACGAACTCCCCGAGGATCAAAATGAGGCACGCTGCATTGTCCGGCGCTCTAAAGCCTACAAGGTCCATGAGGGAGAGCTTTATAAGAAAAGTGCTACCGGGGTACTTCAAAGATGTATCTCCGAAGAGGAAGGGCGGTGGCTCTTGGCTGAAATTCATGCCGGCCTCGGCGGTCACCACGCCGCAACTCGGACCCTTGTAAGCAAGGCCTTCCGCATAGGTTTTTATTGGCCGACGGACCGAGCAGACGCACAAGACCTCGTCCAACATTGCGTCGGATGCCAGCTTTTCGCCAACCAAAACCATATGCCGCCCACCGCCCTACAAACAATCCCCATAACTTGGCCTTTCACGGTCTGGGGGCTTGATATGGTTGGACCCCTTAAAGGAGGAAGCCATAAGAAAAGATACTTGTTGGTCATGGTGGACAAATTCACCAAATGGATAGAAGCCAAACCAGTCAAAACGGTCGAATCCGGACCCGTGATAGACTTCATATCGGGTGTAGTACACCGTTACGGTGTCCCCCACAGCATCATCACTGACAACGGCTCCAATTTCACGGCCGACGAGGTGAAGACTTGGTGCGGCAAGATGGGCATTAAGATTGATTACACCTCCGTCTATCACTGCCAAACAAACGGTCAAGTCGAACGAGCCAATGGTCTTATTATGAGCGGCATTAAACCTAGACTAGTGCGATCCTTAAAAGAATCAGACACGCACTGGGTTAAGGAGCTTGACTCTGTACTTTGGGGGCTGTGGACCATGCCAAATCGCACTACCGGATACACACCCTTCTTCATGGTGTACGGCGCAGAGGCTGTGCTGCCCTGTGATATTATTCATGACTCACCTCGAGTGCGCATGTATGAAGAGAGAGAGGCCGAGCTCGATCGGCAGGACAGTTTAGATGCCCTGGAACAGGAGCGCGACGTCGCCAAGGCCCATTCCGCATTCTATCAACAATAGGCTCGCAGGTATCAAAGCAGAGAAGTACGGGCCAAGACTTATAATATTGGCGAACTCGTTCTGCGTCTACCGGAGAAGAAAAAGGACAAACTCAAACCCAAGTGGGAGGGGCCCTTCATCATTAATAAAGTTCTCACCGAAGGAGCATACCGACTGCGGGATGCATCCAATAATCGCCTTGAGCCGGACCCATGGAACGCAGCCAGACTCTGAAGATTCTACGCCTAGCGCCGAACTCCCTATTTGTCTCCTTCCCTCTTTTGTTTTTCATTTACTTTTTAGCTCTCTTCGCACCTTTCCTTTTTTGAAAATCTCTAAAGCTTTATTGTGGCTAGAATACACACTTGTAACACACTAATCTTCAAGTATGTGCGCTCATTGTACTTGGGGGCTTCTTATACAGAAGCTTAATACAATTATCTTCTGGCCATCAAGCCCACCGCATATGCGTCCTTTTTCCATATGCACCTTTTCTTCGCCATTATATGCATCGATATGACTTAAGTTGTGGCCAAGCTGGGTTGCCTGGCTCCCGTGCTTATGCACTACGTTCCTGTTAGTTCGGCTAGGGCATAAAGGGAGCACCTCTGCGATTGTTCCTGCCGGGTACTCCGGACATGTACCTGAGACTGGGTGAAGCCGAAAGCTAGCGTTCTTAAGGGAATATTCGGTCGGTGGACTAAAGATGTTTTTTACCTATCACAATATAAACCCCCAGATGTTTCACATACTGCGCTTTTTGATCGCAGTTCGGACATGCACATTAATGCATGCGTACCTAGGGAAAGGAACCCTTAACGGAACTATTCTCTCTGGAAGATGTTTCTTACTAACCATGTAATATAACATAGCTAGTTGGGTACTTGTCTGTTCAAGCAATTATGACCCCTACGCCTGGTTTCCACGCGTACCCCGGTTTATATTACCGAGCGGTTATTCAGAAACACTCCGGACTGTCGAGTCTAGAGGACAAAGCGAAAAGGTCCACCATGACAAATGTTTTACAATCCGGGTAGGGACAAATATGTCAATTGAAGTACATAGTCATATAGACCCAAATACTTCCTCCTCTATGCCATCCAACAGGCTGTCTAGCCTACAATCCTGTTGGAAATATCTTGCGGCTGCTTCTACCTGGTCATATACCAGACTAATGGGGATTTCTTTCCCATCTGACCCTACAGGTCCGACCCGGGCCATATGATTCAGATCAAGCTTGGTATACCGTGTTTTCACCATGGCCCAAGCCTCCCTCGCACCTTCTCGACAGGCAGATATCTTCCATAGTCGGAAACACCGCCGCGCTCCTTTGAAAAGTTGTACAAGCTCCCCTATACTTCCTAGTAGGGAGGTGGATGGCCACAAGGCCTTGGCAACACTCTGCATGACCCGTCGAACTTGCTCGTGCAGTTGCGAAAGCTCTTGTAGCTGATCGCCTGAGGATCCGGGCATCTCCTCTTCAGGACGGCCCGTCAGAATACCTACAGACATAACTCTGTTAGTTCCTATCTTTGCCGAACTATATAAATGTCCGTTTGAGAACATACTAAAAATGCCACGTCGAAGCCTCTTATTTTCCTTCACGGAGTCAGCCAGCTGGGCCCGACCAATTCTTCACCCAGCTGGGTATTAGCATCTTGGAGCGTGTTATTCTTCCGTATGACCCGTGTAAGTAAACGCTCATCGGCGGCTGCTTGCCTTTGTGCCTCTTGCTCACCCTCTTGTGGGGTTCTCGGATTCGTTTCCGGATTATTTGAGGATTTTGGTCATCAGATGTTGTTAGCGTTACTGGGTTATGAACACAATATTGTTTCTCCTCAATTCAGGAATACATACCAGTCGATGCCTCTTTGGATCTTGTCAGCTTGGCCATAGCGGCCATTAGCTGGGGTCGACACTCTTCCAGCTCTTGAGACAACAGGTTGTTCTTCTCCAAGAGAACCTATATGTGCAATAATCCTTAAATAAGTTGTACCAACTGCTTTAAGTCTCAGGGGCTACTGATATACATAATTATTAGATTCTTATACTCACCCATATATCTTTCAAATACTGGTCCGTGGCTCTAGCAAGCCCATCCTAAGCGGCTCGGATGTATGCATAACCTGAGTTGAAGGCATTAAAAGCCTCATCTGAAAAACCAGGGTCGCGGAGTGCGGCTCGCCGGCGCCGATGATTCATGGCGTTCTCCACTTCAGAATTTGTAATGGACATTTTGTCCGAATCCTCTGTAGGAGGACAGTCAGGTGTTACTCCCGTGTTGGCCTTCGTCCCCGAGACTGGGCTTGGAATCCGGCTAGTGGAGGCACAGTTGGCAGGATCCCCGGACATAGTTCGGTGGATGTTCTTTCTGCTAATACACAATGGATAGTGTCATACTTTAAGATGACGAACCACGGAGCGTATTTAAAACCATACCTCCTTGAGGACGACTCCGCCATGTTTCTGTTCGCCTTCCTTTTTAAAGGCCTACCCGGCATAGGCGCCCCTTGCTGGCGAGTCGCCTCGGGTTTGGCTTGGCGCGCAGATCGTCTTCCCTTTAGAGCGTAAGAATTGCGCGGTGGGTAAGACGAAGGGAATAAATCTTTTTCAGAAGATAAGTCTCTTGTTTACTTACATGCAATACAGGGAGGAGGCCGGGATAGTCAACAATGATGGCCATCTCTGTGTCGTCACAGCTCGCCTGGTGAAACACCCCTTCCATGAGCTCCACGAATATATCTGGATCCTCTTCGAATCCGGGGTCAAGGGCCCAGTTGCGGTCCTCTGGCTGTGGTGCTGAACTGTGGAACTCCCTGATTACTTTCCGCCATTCCTGTTATAAGTAGACAGAAATAAATATTTATAAAAACAAAGGCTCAGGGAATGAATAGAGCAGAGTGATGAATGGCAACTCACCCAACTGGGAGGGTTGTACATGGAAAAGCCATCCCGTGGTTTAATGCAAACGAACTCCTCTCTTTCCCCCTTGTATAAATCGGACAGTATTTCCACCAGAGCGGTGGTGGAGTGCGGACCCTTTTGGCCACAGCGGGTGGCGTCATCGTCTCCTTTGAAGTGCCACATGGGATGCCCTCGATATTGGCGTAGCTGAACTCCTCGCATTATGGATATCGCCATACCTTGAATATTGACAATTCGGATTGAGCGAGTATTCTTATCTTGCTCGTCAATTGAAGGACCTCCCTACTATCTTCCTCTCTGGGGCTCCGGGGACGCCAGTTAAGGCGTTTTCTCAATGGAGCATTTGTAAACTCCGGAAGACCCATTTGGATTGGGTCGGGAAGGGAGACGTCCTCAATATAAAACCACTCGGAGGGCCACTCTTCGGGTGCCTTCTTCAGTGTGGCGGATAAGTATCCGGTCCCGGCGATGCGCCATATCTCGGCTCCGCCCACTTGGAATATTGATCCCCCTTGATTACGGGGGACGAGGCAGAATAACTTCTTCCACAGCTCAAAATGGGCTTCACATCCCAAGAATAGCTCGCAAAGAGCGACGTAACCTGCGATGTGCAGGATGGAGGCAGGTGTGAAGTTGTGCGGCTGGAGGCCGTAGAACTCCAGAAGCCCGCGGATAAATGGATTGATTGGAAATCTGACACCCCACAGCAAGTAGGAAACGAGGCATACTCGCTCCCCCTGGATGGGTTGGGAAAGTTCTCCGCCTGCTCCCCGCCGTCGAAGGAGGCCAGTCCGGCTCGAACGGGGACTGAATATGCAGGAGGTAGATACCCTTGGGTCTGCAACTTCACTAATCGGCCATGGGATATGGCACACTTCTCCCAATCGCCCGGATTGGTGTTGCGAGAGCGGGAGGAAGAGCCGCGGGCGCCGACCATGTTGGAGTGGTTTTTTCGGGCACGCTCTGATGATTCCTCGCTTGGGGAAGATGGTGTGGATCAGATCGGAAGATCCCTGTCTCTTTAATAGACAATTTATTTACATGGCTAGGGTGGCAAATGTAAAAATGCCATGACTTCTCGCATTCACTTGACACGTGGAGGTTGAGACCGTTAAGGTGCAGAAGCCGATGAGCGTAACATTAAATGGGGAACCGGACACTGCTTTTACAACAGGTACTTTGAAGAATTTGGAGAAGGAACCCGCCTTGCAATGCCGAAGACAATTTGCACGCCGGACTCATCGTCATTGAAGCCTGGTTCGGGGGCTACTAAGGGAGTCCTGGATTAGGGGGTCCTCGGACAACCGGACTATATGCGAATGCTGGACTGTTGGACTATGAAGATACAAGATAGAAGACTTCGTCCCGTGTCTGGATGGGACTCTCCTTTGCGTGGGAGGCAAGCTTGGCAGTTAGGATATTAAGATTCCTTTCTTTGTAACCGGCCCTGTGTAACCCTAGCCCCCTCCGATGTCTATATAAACCGGAGGGTTTAGTCCGTAGGACAACAACAATCATAACCATAGGTTAGCTTCTAGGGTTTAGCCTCTATGATCTGTGGTAGATTAACTCTTTTAATACTCATATCATTAAGATCAATCAAGCAGGAAGTAGGGTATTACCTCCATCGAGAGGGCCCAAACCTGGGTAAACACTGTGTCCCCTGCCTCCTGTTACCATTAGCCTTAGACGCACAGTTCGGGACCCCCTACCCGAGATCCGGCGGTTTTGACACCGACAGCGCGCCCGGTGCCCCTCTCAGGCTGGGCTTGGGGGCTCTCCTCTGGAGGGCCTCAGACCTAGCCGATGTCGCGAGGGCGATGCTCGGGCACCATGTGAAGGCGCTCTTCAGAACACGCTTCCCAGGAGAAGGCAGCAGGAGTGAGGCACCAGGCATTCAGGAGCTCATCAGCGAGGCGATCAAGGAGATTCAGGAAGGAAGGGTTCTGCAAGGCGATCATCGTCGGCCGCGAGGCGGAGCTCACTGCCCTAGCGAGGGTAGAGAGTTCCGCGTCTGCATCGACATCCCTGGGCTCAACAGGCCACATCTCGGCAGCTCATGTGGTCGTCTCGTGTCGGCCGATGCGAGGGACCGCCTCACAGCTATGTCTGCATGCCTTTCGGCCTGGCGGGCGCGGCTGAGGCGTTCCAGAGCTGCATGAGGGGCGCTCAAGTGGCCTGCGAGGCCAGGCGTCAGGCAATCCAGACGGAGATGGAGGAGCACCCTCAGGAGCCTTCTGGTCCCTCTGAGCTTCCCGAGGCCCGACACCGGAGCGGCTCATGAGGAACGACTTCAGTAGCACGCATTTTTTTGGCTACTTTAACAACTCTTCATCAACAATATCAGGTGACATCTCCCTAGTTCGTTCAGTTTGGGGGCGCAAGATATATAACATGTCATAGTATGGTATCACAAAGTAAAGTGCATAAGTAAAGGGCTCGGGTAAGAGATAACCGAGGCACGCAGAGACGACGTTGTATCCCGAAGTTCACACCCTTGCGGGATGCTAATCTCCGTTTGGAGCGGTGTGGAGGCACAATGCTCCCCAAGAAGGCACTAGGGCCACCATAATCTCCTCATGCCCTCGCACAATGCAAAATGTCGTGATTCCACTAAGGGACCTTTGAGGGCGGTCACCGAACCCGTACAAATGGCAACCCTTGAGGGCGGTCACCGAACCCGTACACTTTGGCAACCCTTGGGGGTGGTCATGGGAACCCGTACAAAATGCTCAGGGCGATCTCCACAACCTAATTGGAGACCCCGACGCTTGCCCGAAGCTTTACATCAAAATGAGAGGAAGAACAAGAAGGAGAACACCAATAACTTCAAGATCTAGATCCAAGGGGTTCCCCTCACACAGAGGAGAAAATGTGGATCTAGATCTCCTCTCCTCCCCCCCAAAAAACTAGCAAGAATCCATGGAGGAATTGAGAGATAGCAAGCTCCAAGAGGTCAACAATGGTGGGGAAAAAACTTTCTCAGATTTCTTAGGTTGGAGGAGGAAGAAGGGGGTATAAATACCCCAAGAAAAATATGGTCGTTGTACCCCGGGCACCCAGACAAAAGGGGTATGGGCACCCGAACAACCCAGAGAGAAAGCCACTAAACTCCGGGCACCCGGGGGGAAAAACCCCGGGCACCCGGACGAACAAGGGAAGCACAACGACAGGGGGGCGGGTACCCGGGGTGCCCAACCCCGGGCACCCGGAGGGGGCTGAGAGGAGGAGGCGGAGGAGCCCGGGCACCCGGGTTGATCAGAGGAGGAGAGAGAGCGCCCCGGATCACCCCGGGCACCCAGGGGGCGAGACCCCGGGCACCCGAATCGGCCAGAGAGGTCACTATGGAGGGGCTCGGGTGACCCCGGGCACCCGGGGGTCAAGGACCCTGGGCATCCGCACTAGGCAGAGAGAGGCGGGAACCGGTAAAATTGAAACGACCACAACTTTTGCAAACGAACTCCAAATTTGATGAAACCAAGTTTGTTGGAAAGGTAAAGACAGGGGCTAACACAATCTTGATAGAAATATCAAGATATAGCATTTGAGAAAATACTCAAAATAAAATGGTGAGAACCCTTTCTCAAATAAGACCGGTAAAAACTCCAACACCGAAAACGCAAAAGAAGATGCATAGGAAATCGGTTTTCAATGAACTAGAGCTTGTCACGAAGATAACCATAAGCTCTAAAACCTCACAAAGAGAAAAGCCAAAACAAGAACCAAGAAATATGATGCCAAAGATGCAAAGGTTTGAGCTCTCTACCAACAATACGAAAAAGCTACTCACTCAAGAGCCCCCCTTGATAGTATGGCTATCGATCCTATAATCCGGTCTCCAACTAACACCATGAGACCTATAAAATAGAAACCTATAAAGGACAAACTTTTGCCTTGTGCATAATCCATTTGATCTATATGATGAAGATCTTGACCTCTCAACTTGTACCACCTTTCTTGATTGCGCTAGCTTTGCCTTGTGCATAATCCATTTGAGCTATATGATGAAGATCTTGACCTCTCAACTTGTACCACCTTTCTTGATTGCACTAGCTTGACGAAGACTAGTAGATTGCCCCCCTACTCCACTATGGGTGAGCCACTCCTTAGCACATCTTCACAAGTACATTGTCACCACAATGGATGGCAAGCATCAAGGACGTGATCTCTTCATGATGCTCCACTTGAACTTGCACACCACAATCTTGATGACGATCACCACTTGATGTCATCCTCTCTATGGATTGTATGATATCTTCCTCTTGACGCAAGCCCATGAAAACATACCTAACCCCACATAGAACTCTCACGCAGACCATGGGTTAGTTCACAAAGCGTAATGGACAATGCTTACCATACCATGGGATCACTTGATCCCTCTCGATACATCTTGCACGCTTTGTGAGGTGATCAGCTTGATTCACTCTCTGACTTAGTCTTGATCAACCTCTCACATGACCAATCTTTAGATAATTCCTTGAATAGCATCTTGGTCATCACATACTCTCCTTGAAACCAACAAATGGACCTCAAGAAAAGCCTATGGACAAATCCTTCAAATATAACTCAAGACAACCATTAGTCCATAGAGATTTTCATCAATTACCAAAACTAAACATGGGGGCACTACATGTTCTTTCACCCCCCCCCCCCTCTAGTCAACTATATCGATCCTTTTACTAATGTTCATGTTGTAGTTAATTCATTTCCTATTTCTATCTTTTTAACAAGCATAAATGTCAATTGCTAAGAATCACTCGACCAAATCGTTGCAATATGGGTATAAGAGATATACTTCTAGTGGATAATACATGTCATTTCTCTTTTGTAGATCCAAATAAACGCACACTCACATGTGTATTCTCTATTGCCGGATTATAGCCTTGTGATGATCACATACTGATGTTTCATAGAATATTTTAATACTTTCCACAAGGGGATATGAGGAACTCTATGATTGGAAAATAACCTAGAGACCATTGCCAGTAATCGAAACTAATTTGATTGAAACAAACTAACCAAATTGTTCGTTCATTTATTATTTTAATAAAAACAAATCCAGGTTGCTATTTCCAAGATGTTACTACGTGAGAAATCTCTACATGTTAGTTAAAATGTTGCACATGGTACTTATCTCTTCAAGTCAGATCTCTTTTCTTATGTGTTATCTCTGCCATTTCTTTCCTTGGCGGTTCTTTCTTTTTTGATGAATTTTGGTGGTTATAGCAGCATATATAACATATCTTTGGATTTAAAGCACTACAAAACTTATAACAGATGATAGTGTGGTTTGGTATAATTATCCACTAATCACATATTTACAAATACTAAACTCCCTAGAAAGGGACATTGTGGTGCATCGAGGTTGGGGCATCCCATGGGATCTGACTGTGAAACTTGTGTATGTTGTTAGAGCCCACATGCAGGTATATGGGGTGTGCGTGCAGGGCTCAGTGAATCACATATTATCTTTGATGAGATCTGGGCTGAGCGGGTCATGAGGAATTACCCATGTGATCGGTGGTTGCATGAAGTCGGTGGCACTACTGTATATCACTCTTTGATAGCAACATTGTTATGCATAAGGATTGCAAAGCCGTTTGGTTGTCGAAGGGAGCAATTCACCACACCATGCCACTCTTATTATTTTCATCGGTGCCACCTCTCCTCCATTGCTTGCTCGAGAGAGTGATCCGTCTGCTAGGTGTGCCCGGTCTGGTCATCTTTCAACCTAAGATTTGATGAATAGAAGCGTAAAGAAAACTTTGTAGAAAAGCGGGCATGGCAAAGCGCGCTTCTACTTTGGTAAGAATACAAAATCTAATACTCCCTCCGTTTTTATTTAGTTCGCATATTAGCTTTAGTCAAAGTCAAGCTTTACAAACTTTGACCAAGTTTATAAACAAAAATATTAAGATATACAATAACAAATCAACAACATTAGATTTATTATTGAATGTACTTTCACATCATATAGATTTATTATGATAAATGTCTATATTGTTTTCTATAAACTTGGTCAAACTTTACGAAGATTGACTTCAGTCAACTCTAATATGCAGAGTAAATAAAAACGGAGGGAGTACTACCTCTGATCCATATTAATATTTGTTGGTTTAGTACAACTTTGTACTGATCTGTATTAATTGTCGTTGCTTCAGTAGTATAAAGTTGCAGCATAATTAATATGCATAAATTGATGATGTAGCAACATTGCATGTATAGACTAAGCAGAAGATTTTTTTTCCAGGGGACTAATGCAAAAGTTCTAACTCGAGACTTTAAAATAATTTTTGTGTGAAATACATGACTTTTTTTAGGTCTTGTACAATGCAAGATGTCTAGGGAAAGTGCTAAAAAAATAGACCAATATTTTCTTAAGCATCAATGCTTATTTGCATAGGATAGACGCTTAATTAGGCATCCCTTAAATAAGAATTGAAGCTTAAAAACTTGATTTATTTTATTAAGCATCTCCATAAGCACAATGCATTGTTGATTGCAAGGTTAAGAAAATTAGTTAGCGTAGATAGTACTGTACTACCTGTGTAAACTAATATAAGAGCGTTTAGATCACTAAAGTAATGATCTAAACGCTCTTATATTAGTTTACGGAGGAAGTACTTAGGAACAAAGGATTAGACAATGACTGTATTACAAATTTAGTTTCTTTTTGAGGGGTTATTACAATTGTCATTCCGTAGCTTACTTTGTCGCCCTCGGCCGCCAATCGGAAATGGCGCAGGGAGAAAGCCCCGCGGTTTCTTTTCACGGCCACGCCTCTGCTGTTTCATTTTGGCGGGAAAATCTGTCGAACTCGAACCCTAACCAGGCGGCGCCATGGACAAGTTCCTCGTCGCGGTGCCGCCTTCCGCCGACGAGGGCCCCAAAGCGCCACAACCGCCGCCTCGGAGGTGCTCCACCTCGGACCCTTTCCTCCCCACCTGTTCCGGCCTCCTTGGTGTTCTGACCTCCCTTCTGGTCCGTAGGTGGCACCGGTGGAGCCGTATTGCCGTGGAGCTGGATGGCCGTGTCGACGCCAGGTTTCGACATCGGGAATCCCGCCGTCTCCTCGATTCCCTTGCCGAGGTTGTAGATATTTCGAGAAGAGTGATGTTTTTGTTTCAGGTTGTCGCGTTTCAGACTGGAATTACAGCGTAGGGGGTCGGAAATAGGAAATGGAATCCTCCAAATTTCATTTCATTCTTAGGAAATCTAATGGGACGGCAATGTTGGAGTAGGTTAATGGGATGAAAAGCTTAAACTTTTCTTGTAATTTGAGCGTTACAGACTTACAGCTGCCGTTTTAAGTTTCAGCACATTTTTCCTTTCA
This sequence comes from Triticum dicoccoides, assembly GCF_002162155.2. NCBI lineage: Eukaryota > Viridiplantae > Streptophyta > Magnoliopsida > Poales > Poaceae > Triticum > Triticum dicoccoides. The sequence goes on along the minus strand of NC_041391.1, from coordinate 401,065,563 downwards.
TAGTGAGTTGTGGTGGATTATGGTAGATCGGAACATTGAAATGGTCAGGGACTTGGCGCTTTGAGGATGTTGCTAGCTTCTGTTTTCTTTATCTACTGGAATTTCGGAATCTGTGCTGATGACTTCCCAACACTCATAGATGCTTATCATAGTATCCTGGACACTGGGGAAACATTGTTGAGAGACTAGTTCAGATAAATCATCACTAAAACTGTGCAGAATCCTATTTGTGTTATAGAGTTTATGCTCTTTAAATTGGCAAGTATCCTAGTTGTGTGTTAACTTTGGAAATTTGTACCAGAAAATGGAGAAATTTTTATTAGTGCCTACGCTTCTTCCAAGTTCTTGTTTTTTAAGCGAAGCAATTTCTACTCTTTTTATATATTAGGCTAATGTTGTGAACTTTTCTTTTTATGCTGAGAAGATTAGGACCTTCGAACACAAGTACTACACGCATGGCGAGGAACGGTGCCCGACATATGTAATGCTGATAAGTACGCTGGTTTGTATTTTGTAGTGCTGAGTCAATGTATATTATCTGGCTAATCTGTTCATCACTTCTGCTCCTATTAGGTGAATCGCATGATTAATGCTTCAACATTTGCTGGGTGTTACCATCCAGCTAGGTCAGCATTTATCTTCTAGTTTTCTTGGAGTATTTCATTGCAAAATCTCTAGTGTCACGATCACCTAATACAGTTCAATTGCTCGCTTTGTCCTTGTTAGATAGGCTAACAAACTTGTTTCATTTAATTTGATAAGCAGGGAGGGGGTTTCGGCAATGGAATTTGATAAAAAGGTACCATTGAAATGCATACAAAATTTTAATTTTCCCAGCTTAGCCTCACTACCTGAGGTGTATGAAATTCAGTACATTCTGTCTGGAACAACTGTTACTTCCATTCAGATTCAACTAATACTTCCATATTTCCACTCCACTCTGTCCTCTGCCCAGTATGTGGCAAGAATGTTCTGTGCTGTTCTACTTGGTACCAGTTTATCATGAAGTTAATTATAGATCTATATCTCTTTCCTGTTACTCTATGTTTGACTAGAAATATTGTTTTAGTTCTGTATTTTGCACAAAGCATATGCATAGGATGAAAATCTTGAGTTATGCATTTTACCTTTTGTACTTATAATAGTAGATTATCACACACTGTAACTACCTGGTACCAGAGCGTCCGTTTCATTAAGAAAACAAAATGACCATTTGAGCGGGATTAACAAGTATAACCAACTCATATTGATTACTTTTTTGAAGCAGACTGTGATACATGAATGTTTAAGCACCTTCCTTATGTTTTTAATTGTGCAGGGAGTATACCTCGCATCAGTGACAATCTCAGGATGTTTAACAGTGCATGACTTTGAGACCTTATACTGTTCCTTGTATGGCCCATCATGTAGTAAGTTAAACTTACCCGACTCGGTTTGCTAGAAAAATGCTGAAAGTAGATGCCTTGCAAATAATATTCTCTGTATTATGGTCCTAGTAGATTCGCCTGTGTGTTGGTAGAATCATATAGTAATTATAGGATGACACCTTAAAGACCGTTACTGTGTAGATCATAAGATCAAGCCATTAGTTTATCATTGTAACCCTGCAGGGTCAGGGTTGGAATGCTCCAACAGGAACATAGAATTGTACATAGAAGTCTTGGCAACTTTGCTTTAATGTACATCAGGCATTTGTTAGTTCTTACTATGAAATAAGCTTCAGGAACTCCCCTAAGAATGATGGTATCATTTTAAGACACTGGTAATCTCGTTTGAATCATCCTCTTTGAGAAAATAGACCTAGTTTGCCACGTCCAGATTAAGGATTTCCATAATATGGATGTACCCTGTACTTTCTGTTGCTGCATATGTTGATATAAATTGGCCTTGTTAAACCACTCCAAATATCCAGGTAGCTAACCAAAAAGTTAAAATGATAGTGTACTGTGTTTCTCAACCATATATTTATGAAACAGAACATCCTCTCAGAATATTCAAGGAAAAGTCACGCTCAAGATGATTTATTCCTAGTTTACTGTCTCAGGTCTCGTCATAATTTTGCTGTTATTACTTATTCATTGGTAGGTTTACCAGATGACTCATCAAATTATGTGCTCCATATATCAAACTCAATGCCTCTGTGTGCTGTCCGATGGAATCCAGGAAATCAAGACGAGGTTAGTATCAGCATTGAATTTCATTTGAGATTTCCTTTTTTCATTTTATCTGAGTTCAGAAAGTACTTTGGCACTCAATATCAATGAGGAATGATAAGTGTAACTGGCAGTTAGGGACGGCAATTATGTTTATTTTATAAATTAAATATAGCGCTTATGACTTATGTGGTTTCTATCTATTTTTATTATTGAGCTCTGAGCATGCCTGATGCAGATTGTTTGCTCATCTAGCCAAACTGACAAAGTTTTACTGTTTGACATTGGGTACGTCTCATCTGCTCCGACTGAAGTAAGTACCTCTTTTGCATTGTTCCTTAAGAAATGCTTTACTTCTTACTCAATGATACTGTAAATATATTTTCTCCATGTTGACTTACATCAGAATTTCAAAGATCATGTAGTCTTTTCTTTCTCCTTCAATTCCAAAATAAACATGCCAGTAAAATATATTTGTTGTTACTGTTGGCGGTTTGTTTCTGCCAAACACCACATATGGCCATGGAATTTTGAGCAAACCCATGTGTTGATTGGCACATTACCCGGGGTTTTCCCCCAGTTTTTTGGTACAGTACAAATATCCAATCCGCTAATGGGTACGCCCATTTTAAAAAGCTGCACTCATCCTTGGTCATCATATAACAAGGTAGACAGGGTTCCATCAGCATCACTAAAAGCAAAATTGCACAATGCTGAAGAAAAGGTTTCTGGATAATATTTCAAGATAATATACTTCCAGATGCTGTACATCTTAGTCCATTAGAAGGAAATTTGTTGTAGTAGTTCATTGTACTCCCTCCGTCCCAAAATTCTTGTCTTAGATTCGTCTAGATACGGATGTATCTAATACTAAAATGTGACTTGATACATCCGCATTTAGACAAATCTAAGACAAGAATTTTGGGACGGAGGGAGTATTACACAACGTCCCTCACAACTGTTCCGATTTTTAAATTATTGTATTTTAGGTTTTACAGAAAGGGAAGACCAAATTTCATGGTCTCTGCTCGGAATCCCGGAAGGGTTTGACTGATCTAGCTTTTACTCCAGACGATAAGTCACGGTATGTGACAGTTTTGTGTTTATTTCACTGTCATGTCACTTGTGATAAGGCCAATCATAAATTATTTCTATTTAGCAACTATTGTGATGCTTTGTATAAATGACTGACTGCATATCATGTTTCTTGTTCTTTTCATAGAAAGGGGAAAATATGGTTTGACCCTTCCTTCAAGAAAAACTAAAGAAATATTAGCAGTTGTGAAGCTAAATAAATGAAGTTGTGATAATAAATGAAAAACTAAAGTAATAGTTTTTACTTGACTGGATGGGGGTGAGATGTGTTTCCAAAGAAGAGAGTATGTAGATTCTGCTTCTGGTTGGTGTCGATCTGTACTGTGAGAGTTTAGATTCTGCTTATGGTGGAAAAGTGGATCTTGGTTATCATTGCTAATTACTAAGTGTACTGGCAACACTGTTACCACCTTACAATATATCGGTACTCCCTCCTTTCCAGTTTATAGGTCGCGTATCTCTAGGTTGTCAATTTTACCACTGTAATATAAATGATATATCACAAAAGTTATACAATTAGAAACTAGAACATTTGAAGTTTCTAATGGTATAATTTTTGTAATATATAACTTGTATTATGTTGGTCAAATTGCTGATCTAGGGATATGCATGGGCCTAATAAACCAGAAAAAACTAGTATTTGGGAGGCATAAGCTATGTATATTTGCACCAAAATACCAATATTCTTAACGAGATTTCTCTAGCTGGAAATTATGCATAAAATTTCCACTTACTGGCTCACCATTGTAGGCTATTTGCTTCTGGACTTGATGGTGCAGTCTACATGTGGGACAGGCGGCTAAGTAAGACACACTGTGTTGAGCTTACAGCACTCCCAGAATCTCAATTTACCAGTGTCAAGTTAAATATGGATAATCGGGTATGCTAATTATCATGTTAAATATTTGTTGTTCTATAGTATGTACCTATCCTAATTCTCATGTTAAGTACTGATGTTTTATAAAAACAGTTGTTTAGCTGTGTTAATGCTGTCCTCTTATACACTAACCTATGTTTCAGATTCTGTCTTGCTTTGTAAATACCACCTAATATGATGTAATGTGATGTCTGCTGATATGTTGTATATCTACTGTATGATCGACCAAAATACGCTTTTTCCAAACTTAGTGGTAAACAAGAGGCTAATCTTGCTATTTTTGTTTTTATGCAGTTTGCTTTTTCTGTTACCTTGAACAGTTTACAGTTCATCCATTCATGTATGTGGACTTATAAAATATGTTTTTTTCAGACAGTGTTTGGCGCAACTAGAAATGGGACCATTCATGTTTGGGATACACGTGGAGGGAGGGCATCAGCTGCTTTTCAAAGCCATAATGAGGTACATTCAGCAGATGAACATTCTGCTAGTTCTGCTTCTTTTCATGTGATCTAAGGTCATCCAACTTGATATTCTGCATGATGATTTCAGTATTCTGTGAATCAGAAAAGAGAACTTCTGTTTGTGAACTTTATGTATGCAGTAGTGCTGTACCAATTCAGCATGCACATACAAGTTTCTACATATCTATAGTCAGCAAGTTAGTTCTATTTGATTGTAAATACACCCTTTTTACTATGATGTTTTTAAATGATACCCCCAAAGTTGCTTTTGTTTATTCCATTTTTATATACTTAAGCTGATTGTAATTTATAAGTGGTTTCCAGGTGCCAAGAAAACTAAAAGTGAATCTCAGAGGAAACTGCCCCTGTCATCCACCAACCTCCAATGATAAATCACAAGCGTGGGACTCAATCTGAAAACCTACTAAAACTCACAATATGCTAAAGAACCCCCTAAATTACAGAAACAACTCTTGTTAAGATATCATGTTAAATGTGATCTGCGGAAGATTAGAAATAGGTAGTGGTTTAGTGGACTAGACTATGAAGTGCAATTCCAAGGATAATCTATCTAATTTCCAATTTATTTTGTATTTCATGTCATGGCCGTGACAGTGCTAGTACCATTTTATAAGAGAGAAAGTAGTAGAGAAAGAACAGTCCTTCATTTTGAACCTTTTTACGCAGCAATGTCATAGCTGTCTTGGCAACATGATGACTATTGTACCTTGCCTTGGTTCTGGGCTGACAAAATTTTCATCCAGGTTCAACCTTTGTCATCAGTGAAGATATCAACGTTGTTGGGAAAAATTGCATCGCTGAAGGTATTTGAAAGATAAATACTTACTGCAAGGGAATTTATGCTAAAGAAACCTCATGTATCCGTTTCCATTCTTGTGACCCATATTGAAGCCTCACATACAAATAGTATTACTGACATGATTCCATATCAGAGCCATCTGCATGAACTGTCAACTAGTTCGATTGTGGAACAGAAAAGAAACCCTAAACCCTGAACTCTAATATCGGGAAAAGAAAAGAAACCCACATTTATTGTACAGCATCTAATCTAACATTCAATAATGTATCTCAATTGGAAGGTGCACAATGCTTTTGGATGTTTCAAAACATGTTTAATAAATTTTTAGTTCATCCATCTGATGAACCGAAATTCTGTTTTCAGACATATTACAAAATGGTATAGTTCATCTATCCGATCCATCCCAATTATAATGGTTTGGAACTGTTTTTCTCTTTGAAGCTAGATATTTTTGCCTTTGAAGCTTTGAGATATAGGAATAACAATAGTTCGTTTGGAGTATCGTTAGATAACTTATAATGCTAACAATATTAAGGCTATAAAACATATTTCTTAGTTTAACATCATTTTCACCTTGCTAACTATTTTCAGGAACAATCAAACATTGTTTCAAGTGAAATTCTGTCGATAGACTTTAACCCTAGTTGCTCATATCAGTTAGCCTTCCATCTTGATGATGGGTGGTAAGTATCTCAGACCTCTCAGTTATTGTCATTATATAATCATAAAAATCAATGGTTACTTTGTTCTTATTGTTTTTACTCTTCATTCTTCCATTTCTTGTATAAATTTCAGTGATGTGTGCTTACTAGTGATTTCTCATCCATCTGCATCCCATGTTAGGTCTGGAGTCCTGAATGTCAACACTTTCAGTGTTAGTCATCTGCACTGCCCTCCTCCTGCTTGGTTGTAAGTGTGACAAAAATTTCTCCCAAGGAAATATGACAAACTTGGACTCCATACGAATATGTCTTCGTAAGCTTTACAAATGTGACAAAAATTTCTCCCAAGGAAATATGACCAAACTGTTTTGTGGTTCTCTGCTGTTTGTTTTATTAGGGAGGGTGTGGGCTCTGTGTTGCATAAGCGGAAAGCGACCTGGCTGTCAACATCTTCAGTAAGAAAATTATAGGGCATCCTCAAATCTTAACACATGCAACACTTTTCTTATAATTGGACCCCGTGAGACATCGGATGAAGAAAATAAATTTTCATGAATGCTAACAGATGCAGTCCTGCTTACCATGCTAGCCATAATATTTGTTATTTCCATTTCTTGACATAAAACATAGTGAAACACATTAAGGCATATGATGCATGTCATATGTTTACATTGTGCAGATTTATGCAGTCGGATCTTCCTCCAGTAATGGAATGTATGCACTGGATTTTCATCCAGATACAAGCTCTGCATGCCATGTGGACTACAAGTATGCTGGTCTTTCATTTCCAGTTTGTTTTGTTTTTGACAGAGTCAACTTACCTGGCAATCTAATCTTTTACCACCTCCATTCCCAAATATAAGACGTTTTGGCAGTTTAAACTGAACCAACGGGACGTCTTATGTTTAGAAGCAGAGGGTGTAGTTATTTGCTGGGACGTATGTGGATAAGTTCCACAATTTCCGCAATTCATCGCTTTTTTCTTGGATCCATTGAACAAAAATAAAAAAGAAATTCCCTTGGAAATAACTTTGGATTCAGCTCATTTTATGCACGATGTTCATTCTTGTTTCCTCACCTGGCTTTCCATGTTTCAGCGAGGAAACAAAAGGCTCCGAGGAAAATCAACCTGCAGAAAACAAGTTTATTCCCTTATCCGAAAGGGCGCTTTCCTGTGCAGCCCATCCACTCAGTCACAACATAATTTGCGGTACCGAGGTTAGTTTGCTTACATTCTGGTTAAGATTGCTATATCTATATTCCGATTCCGCACGTGAAAGGCCATACTGGATCTACGTATGTGCCGAATGGCTTTAGAACTGGAATTTTGTCAGATTTACAAACAAAATTGGAGTCAGGTGGCAAAAATATAACTAGTCACTATTGTCTGCAGTTCTCGTCGTTGCTCATGGTATCACAAAAGTATGAGACCGTCAGAGATCCAGAGTAGGGCCCGAGCACATCAGGAGCTTCCTCCAAGCACAAGCAATATCCGGCATTATTATCTCATGGACGCCCTGCACATAAGAAGGACGTGTGCAGCATGGGACTTTGTTGAATTTGGTTGGCAGGTTGCTTTAGCTGGGGAAGTTGTGTAGTTGGTCACAAGATTCAGCTTGCGGCCAGAAGACCAATGGACATGGTCGTTGCACTTGATCTTTCAAGTGTTGGCTTATGGGGGCGAGGAGGATTGTTCACTTGTAATTACTGTTTCTTCTTTAGCCATCCGATCCGATGGTATACAGAAAGTGCTGTCATCTGTATATGTCTTGGTCTGTACCTGAACTATTTGGAATCAGTTTGATTTGTGTTGTGTAGATGAACCCTCTTGATTCGTCATGCTTAAGATGGAAAATTGCCACGTATGTACTGCCTCTGTCCAGGTTTAAAGCTCGTGATTTTCGAGCGTAGCAACTACAGTTCAGTACGGAAGAAATTAGTGGACAGCTGTTGCATGCAGTCAGTTGTGCGCCGTTCGCTTTTGCATGCATCCAGCCGCGCGCGCAGCCAGCGGCGGGAGATCGAGAGAAAGCATGCCAGCGGCCTTGTAAAACCGGACGGAGGGGTTTCCTTCCATAAACTTCTGTGTATGGTACCCCATTTTGTAGTTTTCATTGATGGTATAGTTGCATGGAGGAGCTTCTTTCGCACACAACCTTGCAGCCGATGAGATTGCTGCAACACATTGATGTCATTGTGCAACCCGGGCACAATGATTGTATCCCCAATCACTAAGCAATGAAAATCTCTTTTACCCCACACAAAAAAAAAACAATCACCAGGCAATGAAAATCTCTTTTACCCCACAAAAAAATATATATTGTGCAACCCGGGCATCCCAAAGAAAGGGTGTCAAATCCTCCACCACATAATGACGATCCTCCTCCTCCTCGACCATGAGGGAGCCATCCTCCGCTTGCTCTTTGTCCACCATCCGCTCGAGAGTGGCACCCAATCCGACCGCATGGGAAGGGGCATGGCGACAAGGAGGGAGAATGTGCTATAGGTGTCGATGTCGGGAGTAGAGGTTGTGAGCTATTTGGTCATGTCAACGACCTCTTTATTGACGCAGGCGGAGGCAAAATGTGGTGGGCGCTGAAAAAATGTGATGAGAAATGTGGCGGGAATGGCTCTGGGCAGTCGGCACGCTTCCCGATGCCATGGTTGTTTGGCCATCCGCTCCATTGGCAGAGAGAGGAGACGGGCCGCACAGAAGGCCGAGGAGGAAAGTGAAACTTCCCTCATGCATGAGCTGTTGATGGTTTGAGCGAGCTCAAAACTGACGCCCCGAGCCTCCAAATATGAAGGCTCGCGGGTTCGATATGGAGCGTCCTTTATAAGTTATGGCGACTCAGGACCATATGACGACTCTGCTAGAGTCATTCTGATCCACAACCATCATATTGATAGTTATTATAGTGATCGAGCAATATAGTGACTATGTTAGAGTTGCTCTAAGGCATGTCCCATTGGAGTAGTATAGAGCCAAGCTGTTGGCCACACGCCTTGTCGCGTCCATTTTGTAGCCATGATGTCTCTCTCGGTAGTTTCTGGAAGGTGGGAGTACACTTCTGCTTTGGTACACCCCCCTTAAACACAAAGACGGCTCAGATTAGCTCATACCTCTTTGTGAGTAAGGGCATGATAGTCATATTTTATAAACTCTTCACGTATATGCTAATTGTTTTTTCTAAGAAACACGTATACACTGTACGTGAACGGAGGTGCACACCCTGCCGCGCTGGGCTGGCCCATTCAGCCTTTCTTTTAATGAAACCGCAAAAAAACTTGCATGCTGCAGGATTCGATCCTATGTCCTCCATGGATTAGAACAGCCTCACTAACCAACTGGACAACCGGACGTCAGATGTTATCTGTATTTTTTAATACTTCAAATAGAACACTGGAAAAGCGCAACATTTTCTGTTTGGTATTTTTCTTTTCTTTTTTGTTTGTTAAATGCGTAAAGTTTTTATAATAGTGATTTTTTTCGAAAATGACGACAAAATTTTAAATTCTTCATTTTTTCTTCCAAATCAGTGAACTTTTTTTTTCAAAATTGATCAGTTTTATTCACAAATTACTGAACTATTTCGCAAATTGGCGATTTGTTTTTGAAAATTGTTGAACTTTTTAAATAAATTGACAAGCTTTGTTTCTAAATCAATGATTTTTTTTCAAATTTGTGATTTTCCCCCCAAATCAATGAACTTTTCTTCAAAATTGATAAATTATTTTGAATTTTTGATGAACATTTCTCAAAATCAGTAAAAGAAACAGAAAAAAGAAAAGAAAAATAAAATAATATAAAAACCCATGTAAACACCAAAGAAAAAACCAGCCCGGTTGAAAAGGAAAACCAAAGTCTTTTTAGCGTTATATTTGACGCACTACAAAAGATGGAAAAGGAAAAAAATTAGACCATGATCAACAGAGGTGTTCGAGTAGGCGAGATGGCTCCGTCTAAGAGCATGTCCTTTCCCGACATGCTTGAAATGGCCCCAATTTTTTTTCATGCCTTGTATGACCAATTCAAGGCACCATGCCAAGTTGTTTTGGTTTTCGACAAGTTCTGCATTTTTCAGAGTTTTCTCAGTCAAAAACGCCTGATAAATGGGCGGACATGTCACAACTTGCATACGGTGTCAGAAATTGTTCAAACCTGGCATGGATGACTACCATGGTCATGCCCACCTGGTTGAAAAGGTTGGGGTCATTTTAAGAATGTGCAAAAGTAGACCATGTTTAATGAAGGATATTCGGGTCGGCTAGAATACTCTACCTGATGATACATTGTTTCTCAACATCCTTCAAATGGCCTAATTTTTTCCACCTCCTTCTATGATCAAATCAAGGCACCATGTCAAGCTGTTTAAGTTTTTGATAATTCTTGCATTTTTTTAGTTTTCTCGGTGAAAACTGGCTGATGAATGGTCGGACGTGACACAACATGCGTATGGTGTGGGAAATTCATTCAAACCTGACATGGATGCCTACCATGGGCATGCCCGCCTACTGGAAAAGGTTAGGGTCATTTCATGCATGTCCGAAAATATATCATGTTCAATAGAGGGTGTTCGGGTAAGCAGGAAGGGTCCATTTGAGGGCATGTTTTTGCGGCATCCACTAACTCACCCCAAATCTTTCCATGATCTTATATGACCGATTAAACGCATCATGCCAAGTTGTTTTGGTTTTCGACAAATTTGATCTTTCCTGAAGTTTTCTCGGTTAAAAAGGCAGATAAATGACAAGACGTGTCGCAACTTGCATATTTTGTCGGAAATCATTCAAACCTGGCATGGATCCTTGCCACGAGCATGGCCCCCTACCTGCAAAAGTTGGGGTCATTTAAAAAATTCAAAACTAGACCGTGTTCAATGGAGGGTGCACTCGGATGGGCATGCCCATGGTGAAGAAATATGCCCTAGAGGCAATAATAAAGTTATTATTTATTTCCTTATTTCATGATAAATGTTTATTATTCATGCTAGAATTGTATTAACCGGAAACATAATACATGTGTGAATACATAGACAAACATAGTGTCACTAGTATGCCTCTACTTGACTAGCTCATTTGTCAGAGATGGTTATGTTTCCTAGCCATGGACAAAAGAGTTGTCATTTGATTAACGAGATCACATCATTAGGAGAATGATGTGATTGACTTGACCCATTTCGTTAGCTTAGCACTTGATCGTTTAGTATGTTGTTATTGCTTCCTTCATGACTTATACATGTTCCTGTAACTATGAGATTATGCAACTCCCGTTTACCGGAGGAACACTTTGGGTACTACCAAACGTCACAACGTAACTGGGTGATTATAAAGGAGTACTACAGGTGTCTCCGAAGGTACATGTTGAGTTGGCGTATTTCGAGATTAGGTTTTGTCACTCCGATTGTCGGAGAGGTATCTCTGGGCCCTCTCGATAATGCACATCATTATAAGCCTTGCAAGCAATGTGACCAATGAGTTGGTTACGGGATGATGCATTATAGAACGAGTAAAGAGACTTGCCGGTGACGAGATTGAACTAGGTATTGGATACCGACGATCGAATCTCGGGCAAGTAACATACCGATGACAAAGGGAACAACGTATGTTGTTATGCCGTTTGACCGATAAAGATCTTCGTAGAATATGTATGAGCCAATATGGGCATCCAGGTCCCGCTATTGGTTATTGACCGAGAATAGTTCTAGGTCATGTCTACATAGTTCTCGAACCCGTAGGGTCCGCACGCTTAAGGTTTTGATGACAGTTATATTATGAGTTTATGAGTTTTGATGTACCGAAGGAGTTCGGAGTCCCGGATGAGATCGGGGACATGACGAGGAGTCTCGAAATGGTCGAGACGTAAAGATCGATATATTGGACGACTATATTCGGAGTTCGGAAAGGTTCCGAGTGATTCGGGTATTTTTCGGAGTACCGGAGAGTTACGGGAATTCGTATTGGGCCTTAATGGGCCATACGGGAAAGGAGAAAAAGGGCCAAAAGGGTGGCCGCCGCCCTCCCCTTGGACTAGTCCGAATTGGACTAGGGAGGGGGGGGGGCGCACCCTTCCTTCCTTCTCCTTCTCTCTTCCCTTTCCTTCTCTCCTACTCCTAATACATGGAAGGGTTCCTAGTTCTACTAGGAAAGGGGGAATCCTACTCCCGGTGGGAGTAGGACTCCCCTAGGGCGCGCCATAGTAGAGGGCCGGCCCTCCCCTCCTCCACTCCTTTATATACGGGGGTAGGGGGCACCCCATGGACACACAAGTTGATCTACGGATCGTTCCTTAGCCGTGTGCGGTGCCCCCCTCCACCATATTCCACCTCGGTCATATCGTCGTGAAGCTTAGGCGAAGCCCTGCGCCGGTAGAACATCAAGATCGTCACCACGCCGTCGTGCTGACGGAACTCTCCCTCATCTCCGGAGCTCGGCTGGATCGGAGGCTGGAGATCGTCATCGAGCTGAACGTGTGCTGAACTCGGAGGTGCCGTACGTTCGGTACTTGGATCGGTCGGATCGTGAAGACGTACGACTACATCAACCGCGTTGTCATGACGCTTCCGCTTACGGTCTACGAGGGTACGTAGACAACACTCTTCCCTCTCGTTGCTATGCATCACCATGATCTTGCGTGTGCGTAGGAAATTTTTTGAAATTACTACGTTCCCCAACAGTGGTATCAGAGCCTAGATTTTATGCGTTGATGTTATATGCACGAGTAGAACACAAGTGAGTTGTGGACGATATAAGTCATACTGCCTACCAGCATGTCATACTTTGGTTCAGCGGTATTGTTGGATGAAGCGGCCCGGACCGACATTACGCGTACGCTTACGCGAGACTGGTTTTACCGCCGTGCTTTGCACACAGGTGACTAGCGGGTGTCTGTTTCTCCAACTTTAGTTGAACCGAGTGTGGCTACGCCCGGTCCTTGCGAAGGTTAAAACGGAGTCTATTTGACAAACTATCGTTGTGGTTTTGATGCGTAGGTGAGATTGGTTCTTGCTTAAGCCCGTAGCAGCCACGTAAAATTTGCAACAACAAAGTAGAGGACGTCTAACTTGTTTTTGCAGGGCATGTTGTGATGTGATATGGTCAAAACGTGATGAGATATAAGTTGTTGTATGAGATGATCATGTTTTGTTGAAGTCTCTTTGTTGCATAAGATGCAAGTGCCAAATAATTGCTTTACTTTATCGCTATGCGATAGCAATAGTTGCAAGAGCAATAGTTGGTGAGACGACCATGTAATGACACATTGATATAGATCAAGATGATGAAGATCATGGTGTCGTGCCGGTAACAATAGAGATCATGACAGTACTTTGGAGATGGAGATCAAAGGCGCAAGATGATCATGGCCATATCATGTCACATATTTTGATTGCATATAATGTTTATCTGTTATACATCTTATTATGTTTTGTTTGACGGTAGCATTTTAAGATGATCTCTCACTAATTATCAAGAAGTGTTCTCCCTGAGTATGCACCGTTGCGAAAGTTCTTCGTGCTGAGACACCACGTGATGATCGGGTGTGATAGGCTCTACGTTCAAATACAACGGGTGCAAAACAGTTGCACACGCGGAATACTCAGGTTATACTTGACGAGCCTAGCATATACAGATATGGCCTCGGAACACGGAGACCGAAAGGTCGAGCGTGAATCATATAGTAGGTATGATCAACATAGCGATGTTCACCATTGAAACTACTCCATCTCACGTGATGATCGGACATGGTTTAGTTGATTTGGATCACGTGATCACTTAGATGACTAGAGAGATGTCTGTCTAAGTGGGAGTTCTTATGTAATATGATTAATTGAACTTAAATTTATCATGAACTTAGTCCTGGTAGTATTTTACAAATTATGTTGTAGATCAATAGCTCGCGTTGTTGCTTTCATGTGTTTATTTTGATATGTTCCTAGAGAAAATTGTGTTGAAAAATGTTAGTAGCAATGATGCGGATTGGATCCGCGATCTGAGGTTTATCCTCATTGCTACACAGAAGAATTATGTCCTTAATGCACCGCTAGGTGACAGACCTATTGCAGGAGCAGATGCAGACGTTATGAACGTTTGGCTAGCTCAATATGATGACTACTTGATAGTTTTGTGCACCATGCTTTATGGCTTAGAATCGGGACTTCAAAGATGTTTTGAACATCATGGACCATATGAGATGTTCCAGTAATTGAAGTTAATATTTCAAGCAAATACCCGAGTTGAGAGATATGAAGTCTCCAACAAGTTCTATAGCTAAAAGATGGAGGAGAATCGCTCAACTAGTGAGCATGTGCTCAGATTGTCTGGATACTACAATCGCTTGAATCAAGTGGGAGTTAATCTTCCAGATAAGATAGTGATTGACAGAATTCTCTAGTCACCATCACCAAGTTACTACAACTTCGTGATGAACTATAGGATGCAAGGGATGACGAAAATGATTCCCGAGCTCTTCGTGATGTTGAAATCGACGAAGGTAGAAATCAAAAAGAGCATCAAGTGTTGATGATTGACAAGACCACTAGTTTCAAGAAAAGGGCAAAGGGAAAGAAAGGGAAACTTCAAGTAGAATGGCAAACAAGTTGTCACTCCCATGAAGAAGACCAAAACTGAACCAAAGCCTGAAACTGAGTGTTTACACTGCAAAGGAAATGGTCACTGGAAGCGGAAATGCCCTGAATATTTGGTGGATAAGAAGGATGGCAAAGTGAACAAGGGTATATTTGATATACAGATTATTGATGTGTGCCTTACTAGTGTTTATAGTAGCCCCTGAGTATTTGATACTTGTTCGGTTGCTAAAGATTAGTAACTCGAAACAGGAGTTACAGAATAAACAAAGACTAGTTGAAGGGGAAGTGACGATGAGTGTTGGAAATAGTTTCAAGATTGATATGATCATCATCACACACTCCCTATATTTTTGAGATTAGTGTTAAACCTAAATAAATGTTATTTAGCGTTTGCGTTGAGCATGAATATGATTTGATCATGTTTATTGCGATACGGTTATTCATTTGAAGTTAAAGAATAATTGTTATTCTGTTTACATGAATAAGACCTTCGATGGTTATACACCCAATGAAAATAGCTTGTTGGATCTCGATCATAGTGATACACATATTCATAATATTGATGCCAAAAGATGCAAAGTTAATAATGATAGTGCAACTTATTTATGGCACTGCCGTTTGGGTCATATCGGTGTAAAGCGCATGAAGAAACTCCATAAAGATGGATTTTCGGAATCACTTGGTTATGAATCATTTGATGCTTGCGAACCGTGCCTTTTGGGCAAGATGACTAAAGCTCCGTTCTCCGGAACAATGGAACAAGCTACTAACTTATTGGAAATAATACATACCGATGTATGCGATCCAATGAGTGTTGATGCTCGTGGCAAGTTTCGTTATTTTCTGACCTTCACAAGATGATTTGAGCAGATATGAGTATATCTACTTGATGAAACATAAGTCTGAGATAGTTGAAAGGTTCAAAGAATTTCAGAGTGAAGTGGAAAATCATCGTAACAAGAAAATAAAAGTTTCTGCATCTGATCGCAGAGACGGATATTTGAGTTACGAGTTTGGCCTTCATATAAAACAATGTGGAATAGTTTCACAGTTCACGCCACCTGGAACACCACAATGTTATGGTGTGTCCAAACATCGTAACCGCACTTTATTGGATATGGTGCGATCTATGATGTCTCTTATTGATTTACCATTGTCGTTTTGGGGTTATGCATTAGAGACAGCTGCATTCACATTAAAAGGGCACCATCTAAATCCGTTGAGACGACACCATATGAACTGTGGTTTAGCAAGAAACCCAAGTTGTCGTTTCTTAAAGTTTGGGGCTACGATGCTTATGTGGAAAGTTTCATCCTGATAAGCTCAAACCCAAATCGGAGAAGTGCGTCTTCATAGAATACCCAAAGGTAACTATTGGGTACACCTTCTATCATAGATCCGAAGGCAAGTTATTCGTTGCTAAAAATGGATCCTTTCTAGAGAAGGAGTTTCTCTCGAAAGAAGTGAGTGGGAGGAAAGTAGAGCTTGATAAGGTAATTTGTACCTTCTCCCGAATTGGAAAATAGTTCATCACTGAAATCAGTTCCAGTGATTCCTACACCAATTAGTGAGGAAGCTAATGATGATGATCATGAAACTTCAGATCAAGTTACTACAGAACCTCGTAGGTCTTCCAGAGTAAGGTCCGCACCAGTGTGGTACGGTAATCCTGTTCTGAAAGTCATGTTACTAGACCATGATAAACCTACGAACTATAAGGAAGCGATGATGAGCCCAAATTCCGCGAAATGGCTTGAGACCATAAAATCTGAGATATGATCCATGTATGAAAACAAAGTATGGACTTTGATTGACTTGCTTGATGATCAGCAAGCCATGTTAAATAAATGGATCTTCAAGAGGAAGACGGACACTGATAGTAGTGTTACTATCCACTAAGCTCGACTTGTTGCAAAAGGTTTTCAACAAGTTCAAGGGTTTGAATACGATGAGATTTTCTCACTCGTATCGATGCTTAAGTCTGTCTGAATCATGTTAGCAATTGCCACATTTTATGAAATCTGGCAAATGGATGTCAAAACTGCATTCCTTAATGGATTTATTAAAGAAGAGTTGTATATGATGCAACCAGAAGGTTTTGTCAATCCTAAAGATGTTAACAAAGTGTGCAAGCTCCAGCAATCCATCAATGGACTGGTGCAAGCATCTCGGAGTTGGAATATACGCTTCGATAGTATGATCAAAGCATATAGTTTTATACAGAATTCTGAAGAAGCCTGTATTTACAATAAAGTGAGTGGGAGCACTACAGCCTTTCTTATTAGTATATGTGAGTGACATATTGTTGATCAGAAATGATGTAGAATTTTTCTGCAAAGCATAAAGGAGTGTTTTAAAGGAGTTCTTTAAAAGAAAAGACCTCAGTAAAAGCTACTTACATATTGAGCATCAAGATCTATTGAGATAGATCAAGACGCTTGATAAAATTTTCAATCAGTACATACCTTGGCAAGATTTTGAAATAGTTCAAAATGGAACAGTCAAAGAAAGAGTTCTTGCCTGTGTTGCAAAGGTATGAAATTGAGTAAGACTCAAATCCCGACCACAGCAGAAAATAGAAAGAGAATGAAAAGTCATTCCCTATGCCTCAGTCATAGGTTCTATAAAGTATGCTATGCTATGTACTAGACCTATTGTATACCTTACTCTGAATTTGGCAAAGGAGTACAATAGTGATCTAGGAGTAGATCACTGGACATTGGTCAAGAATATCCTTAGTAAGGACTAAGGAGATGTTTCTCGATTATGGAGGTGATAAAAGAGTTTGTTGTAAAAGTTACATCGGTGCAAACTTTTACACTGATCCAGATGACTCTAAGTCTCAATCTGGATACATATTGAAAGTGGGAGCAATTAGCTAGAGTAGCTCCATGCAGAGCATTGTGGACATAGAATATTTGCAAAATACATACGGTTCTGAATGGGACAGACCCGTTGACTAAGCTTCTCTCACGAGCAAAACATGATCACACCTTAGTACTCTTTGGGTGTTAATCACATAGCGATATGAACTAGATTATTGACTCTAGTAAACCCTTTGGATGTTGGTCACATGATGATGTGAACTATGGGTGTTAATCATATACAGATATGAATATTGGTGTTAAATCACATGGCGATGTGAACTAGATTATTGACTCTAGTGCAAGTGGGAGACTGAAGGAAATATGCCCTAGAGGCAATAATAAAGTTATTATTTATTTCCTTATTTCATGATAAATGTTTATTATTCATGCTAGAATTGTATTAACCGGAAACATAATACATGTGTGAATACATAGACAAACATAGTGTCACTAGTATGCCTCTACTTGACTAGCTCGTTTGTCAGAGATGGTTATGTTTCCTAGCCATGGACAAAAGAGTTGTCATTTGATTAACGAGATCACATCATTAGGAGAATGATGTGATTGACTTGACCCATTCCGTTAGCTTAGCACTTGATCGTTTAGTATGTTGTTATTGCTTTCTTCATGACTTATACATGTTCCTGTAACTATGAGATTATGCAACTCCCGTTTACCGGAGGAACACTTTGGTTACTACCAAACGTCACAACGTAACTGGGTGATTATAAAGGAGTACTACAGGTGTCTCCGAAGGTACATGTTGAGTTGGCGTATTTCGAGATTAGGTTTTGTCACTCCGATTGTCGGAGAGGTATCTCTGGGCCCTCTCGGTAATGCACATCATTATAAGCCTTGCAAGCAATGTGACCAATGAGTTGGTTACGGGATGATGCATTATAGAACGAGTAAAGAGACTTGCCGGTGACGAGATTGAACTAGGTATTGGATACCGACGATCGAATCTCGGGCAAGTAACATACCGATGACAAAGGGAACAACGTATGTTGTTATGCGGTTTGACCGATAAAGATCTTCGTAGAATATGTATGAGCCAATATGGGCATTCAGGTCCCGCTATTGGTTATTGACCGAGAATAGTTCTAGGTCATGTCTACATAGTTCTCGAACCCGTAGGGTCCGCACGCTTAAGGTTTTGATGACAGTTATATTATGAGTTTATGAGTTTTGATGTACCGAAGGAGTTCGGAGTCCCGGATGAGATCGGGGACATGACGAGGAGTCTCGAAATGGTCGAGACGTAAAGATCGATATATTGGACGACTATATTCGGAGTTCGGAAAGGTTCCGAGTGATTCGGGTATTTTTCGAAGTACCGGAGAGTTACGAGAATTCGTATTGGGCCTTAATGGGCCATACGGGAAAGGAGAAAAAGGGCCAAAAGGGTGGCCGCCGCCCTCCCCTTGGACTAGTCCGAATTGGACTAGGGAGGGGGGGGCGCACCCTTCCTTCCTTCTCCTTCTCTCTTCCCTTTCCTTCTCTCCTACTCCTAATACATGGAAGGGTTCCTAGTTCTACTAGGAAAGGAGGAATCCTACTCCCGGTGGGAGTAGGACTCCCCTAGGGCGCGCCATAGTAGAGGGCCGGCCCTCCCCTCCTCCACTCCTTTATATACGGGGGTAGGGGGCACCCCATGGACACACAAGTTGATCTACGGATCGTTCCTTAGCCGTGTGCGGTGCCCCCCTCCACCATATTCCACCTCGGTCATATCGTCGTGAAGCTTAGGCGAAGCCCTGCGCCGGTAGAACATCAAGATCGTCACCACGCCGTCGTGCTGACGGAACTCTCCCTCATCTCCGGAGCTCGGCTGGATCGGAGGCCGGAGATCGTCATCGAGCTGAACGTGTGCTGAACTCGGAGGTGCCGTACGTTCGGTACTTGGATCGGTCGGATCGTGAAGACGTACGACATCAACCGCGTTGTCATGACGCTTTCGCTTACGGTCTACGAGGGTACGTAGACAACACTCTTCCCTCTCATTGCTATGCATCACCATGATCTTGCGTGTGCGTAGGAATTTTTTTGAAATTACTACGTTCCCCAACACATGGTCGGTAAACATGCCAGGTTTAACAATTTCCGACACCGTATGCAAGTTGCGACATGTTCAACAATTTTATCGGTCTTCTTTTACTAAGAAAACTCCAGAAAATGCAGAATTTGTCGAAAACCAAATCAACTTGGCATGATGCCTTGAATTGCCCATAAAAGGCCATGAAAATAATTAGGTCCATTTCTTCTTCTTTTTTGCTAGGGAAATCGGGGCCATTTCAAAGATATTGAAAAATAAAGTGCTCTCACACGAACCGTTTTGACCTTACCGAATAATCTTCGTTGAACATGGTGTTTTTTGGACATCCTTGAAATAACCCCAACTAATAAATACAAAGGGATAAAATTGAAAACAATAAGTGATTTTTAAAAGCATTTAATAAAAAAATATAGAAAAAAGAATTTAAAATCATTAGTTTAAAAAGTTAGTTAAAACATATATTTTGGTACTGAAAAAAGAGAAAAGTGAATTGACAAAATAAGAAATGAAAAGAAGAAAATAGAAAATAAAATAAAACGCTTAGGCCTTGGCCTGACTAGGTGACGACATTGCTCCTGTCAGAAACGTGTGGGCCCGGTCGAAGAGCTCACGGTTTCAAAAAAAGTTCATCAATTTTTTACACAATATTCATGGATTTGAAATTTTTCAAAAAAAAGTTCACTAAGGAAATTTGCAGGAAGGTTTTCTCGGTTTTGGGAACCTCGGCTTCCCAGCCATTTTTTCCAGTTTTGGGGCGTTTTCGGAGGTCATGAACCGTGTATTTTCTTTTTCTTTTTTATCTTCTCTCTTGTTCATTTTTTTGTCTTCTTTGACTTTTGTTTATTCTGTTTATTGTTTGTATTCCTCACAATTTTTTTTTCAGAATTCAAATTTTGTTTATATTTTTCTGGAATTCCAAATTTGTTACTGATTTTCAAAAAAGTTCATGTATAAAGTTTGGTTCTTTTATAAAAAACTGTTCGTGTTTTGACATTCTGAGCAAGTTTGAAAGGAATGAACATTTTTTTTTGAAATTTATGTACAATTTAAAAAAAACAAATATTAATATTTTATGAACGAAACAGGAAAATTAGAAACCCTAACGAAAACCGTGGAAAAAAGAAAAGAAACATAAACCAAAGAGTGAAGGTGCTGTGTTTTTTCTTGGCGTTATGTCTCTCGAACAAGAAGTAGAGAACAACGCTATTATTCCAACTAGATGTGCTAGCCCTGATGGTTTGTGCGGTCACGACCAATCGTGAGGGCCGTAGTTCCAATCCAGCCGAGGACTTCCATGTTTTGATGATTAAAACTAAAAAACCTAAATGCGCTGTGCCCATGAGGAAGGGCTGTTCGCCGGGTATTATACGAACCTACAGTGTTTACATAATAAAGTGAGTACAATTTGTGTCCATTTTTTGATGATTAAAACTAAAAAACCTAAATGCGCTGTGCCCATGAGGAAGGGCTGTTCGCCGGGTATTATACGAACCTACAGTGTATACATAGTAAAGTGAGTACAATTTATGAAAAGTTCATACTATCCTTTATATGTTTTGTGAGGGGTTGTACCGAAGCGCTCCTCTTTTCTTTATTAATATTGATCATGCTCTTGTTGGTTTCTTGATCCTAACGGCGAGGCCCGCGTTTGTGTGTCCACCATGAGACACAGGAGCACTTAAAACGAGGATAACAACATCCAGGAATAGACATTCCAAGTGCATTGACAATTGCATAAAGACTTGGCAGCAATATAAAGTTCCGAAACAGCAAATCGCTGTTGCCCTGCAACACATTCTGAAGACCAGAATGCAACAAAATATGGAATACGAAGTGAGTCCATTCTGCCAGGACCTCGCTCCCCAACCAGAAAATCTTACTAAGGCATGCATGTCTCATACCAACAAGATACTGTATTATTTTGCTCCAAAACCGAAGATGCATCACATCTATCGTCTTATTAGTTACTGTTAGTTACAGTGGAACAACAAACAAGGAGACGGTGGTTCATGTGCCCTTCAGCTGAATGACAAAACACAGACATGCTATATAAGTACATACACAGTAACACAATCAAGTCTGATGAGGTAACCCTAACTGTGCCCTCAAGCAGAGAGCCAGCTACCACCGCCCATACCCCAAGTCCTCAAGCAGAGAACCATGAGCACAACACCACCCAAATCCTCAAGCAGAGAACCGAGGACCATGGTTAGTTAGGACTAGCCGCTAAGAAAGCAGCAGACATGTGATGCTCAGCGCATAGACATCAGGGTGCGCCTCTGGACAGCCGGGGTCTTGGAAGGCCGAGTAGCCTTGGGATCGGTTCGCTTCAGGTTCCGGCTCACCATATTCTCAATCTCTTGTATGGAGTTGGCCAGTTGCTTCTCCACGTCGTCTTCTCCACTTGGTCTGGATGGAGACTGCAAGGAGCAGTCATCAGATGCCTTCACCACCGTGGTGCTCTCGCCCTCGCCCAAGCAGGTTGCTGATGCTGCGGTGGTTTCAACAACTTGAGCCGAGCCAACACCCAGGGTTTCGTTTGTTGGTGCTGTGCTTCCATGAATACCCTCATCTGTTTGTGCTGGATCCTCAGGCTCCGAGGAGTCTTCTTCATCCCACTGGAGCTGCTGCCGAGCCACAGCATCTCGCAGCCGACTTTTCCTCTCAACAGCCTGCACAGATTTTAGTTAGTATAGATAACACCAGACTGCCATGGAAAGATATCATCTTAAAGGTTGTGAAACTGCATTTCCATTTTCATCATGCTAAAGTTGACAGACAGTCTACAAGCAGAATTTTAACCCTTAAAGCAAACGGAACTATGAGCACGAATGTTGGAATAAATCCGAGGCACTCCGTCGATCATCTGAGAATCAAGCAATCACACAAGCACGACACCGAGATTTGTTAACGAGGTTCACCGATATGGCTACATCCCCGGGGCCTGACTATGGGCGCTCCTCCCCATGACACCGCCACAATACCGCACCCGGTCGCCCTGGACACCGGCACATGCCGCCGGCTTCCCCTGCGTTCCGGTACTATTATATTGGCATAGGTTACATCGTGTGTCTACCCCGCTATATATGAGAGGCCTAGGATACAAGTGTCCTACTAGGACATGACTCCATATCCTATCTAAATACAATACAACTACAAGTCCAACTGTAACCTACCTTGTACACTATATTCGACACAACTCCAACAAACTCCACCTTGGCGAATATACTCCACCATCCTGGATTTGTCTATGCGTCAAACTTCCATGTACATTGGACTTGAGCTTACCCCATGAGTACCGCTGCTACTCCAAAGACTCCGTATGACTCCACCTGCAACTTGTAGTCCCTTCTTTTCTTGACCACGGTCAACACTCGAGCAAAATTAAGTTCCTTGTTACTCTAGTTTGTGCTCCCAACTTCCAGAGTATCCGTCAATACCATCACACACCGATC
This sequence comes from Triticum dicoccoides, assembly GCF_002162155.2. Classification (NCBI taxonomy): domain Eukaryota; kingdom Viridiplantae; phylum Streptophyta; class Magnoliopsida; order Poales; family Poaceae; genus Triticum; species Triticum dicoccoides. The sequence continues at coordinate 401,042,526 of NC_041391.1, read as the reverse complement.
ACTGACCTGCGTGAAAGTGAACAACTCACATATTGGATGTCACACATAAGAGTTACCTGAACTCAACATCACCACTCCTTTCTTGACTGCCCGTCTGAAACTTGAAGAAATTTCACCATTGCTTGTAGTCACCCCGAGTCAAATTCGCAGTTGTCTCACCACATGTATGACCACCAGAGCCCTGGCCCGTCTCCATGCCCGTGCGTACCGCACGCCTCGCCGCTATTACCGCGTCGAGCCTCTGCTATCCCGGTCGAGTCTCAAGGGCCGCGAACCCACGCCACTCAAACCCCATTGCAGAGTACCACCGATCAACACCGACCGATGACGAGTTTCGCGCTTCCATCAGACCATTGGGCTTCAGTCCGAACTACGTGTCACTCGCTTTTTCCCGCTGAATAGGCTTCGATTCTCTGGATCCTTACACCGTAGCCCCTCAATCCAGCTCCACCTTCAACATGACTCCATGGTAGATGATCAGTCCACCCTCACGCCCCGTCGACTTCAAGCTCCGTGTGTACATCACCTTGAATCAACCCCGCGTCATAGTCTTGTCGAAGCCACACAAGCCTCGGGCCTGCGCCACGTGTTTCCACGCCCAGAAGTCGGTCACCATCAGCATCACGCTCCTATGTCGCCGTCACTGATCCCGCACCGTCTTCTGTACCAACCGACTTGCATCGATCCGTCAGACCGTCCAGGCCAACTGCCCTATGTGTCTGACCCGAGCCGACTTTTCTGACTGCAACCATCTACAACTCCACGCAGCCTCATCATCCATCTTAACTGGTTGACATCCCGCAACGCCTTCAAGCATCCTTGATGTGTCAGCAAATTTTCACCGCTGTCTGTCATAACCCAAGGTTTTCAGTTCTGTCAAACTTCTGCACCTCAAACCTGGTATTCGCTGGCGCCAGATTCTTTGTACGACTAACCGTGGTGTAGCTCCTGACTCAATCCCAATGCTAGCTTGCTTTGTCCTCCTGATGGATTTCCTTTGGATCTGATTAGGCTGCCTTATGTTGCACATCTACCGCTCGGACTCGGTCTCCTTTTGTTTCCAAACAAATCACTGTCCGTTACTAAATTGCTTTGACCGTACTGCACCACGCCCATGTACGCGAGTACGCGCACGCCAGGCCACTGTTCGTCAAGGGCCGCTCCGCGCAAGACCATGATGGCCCACCACAACGGTGCTTGGGTTTCCTGCCGGCTGCCACGCCACGTGCTGCAACGCGCCGTCCGAGCCTGCTGCTACGCCGCCGTCGCCCTAAACAGATCGCCGAGACTGCCATACGTACGCGCGCATCGCCTTGTGCTTCTTTCAAACACGACGCCGTCGTTTCCAAATCTTCAAGAGCAACTTTGATCCACCGACGCGACAACATCTGCTGCCATGTCTCCAATCATACTCGTTGCATCTCGCTAGATCCCATCGACAACTTCCACGTGTTCTCCTCTAGATCAACAATTCACAGCCTCCGAACAACCTAGCTCATGATACCACTTGTTAGAATAAATCCAAGGCACTCCGTCGATCATCTGAGGATCAAGCAATCACACAAGCACGACACCGAGATTCGTTAACGAGGTTCACCGATATGGCTACATCCCCGAGGCCTGACTATGGGCGCTCCTCCCCATGACACCGCCACAATACCGCACCCGGTCGCCCTGGACACCGGCACATGCCGCCGGCTTCCCCTGCGTTCCGGTGCTATTATGTTGGCATAGGTTACATCGTGTGTCTACCCCGCTATATATGAGAGGCCTAGGATACAAGTGTCCTACTAGGACACGACTCCATATCCTATCTAAATACAATACAACTACAAGTCCAACTGTAACCTACCTTGTACCCTATATTCGACACAACTCCAACAACGAATAAAAGTCATGAAAAGCTAACTATTTCAGAGAAATGTTGCATGTGTTTTACTCAACGGAAGCAGTGAAGCAAAATTTGTTGTCAAGTCTACATTAACTGATGATTGTTCTAGCAAGTTTATATGATTATATCCATTGTAAGCAGCAAATTTATAATTCCAAAATATTAGAATAAACAATGGTAAATGACTCAACAACAACAACAACAAAGCCTTTAGTCCCAAACAAGTTGGGGTAGGCTACAGGTGAAACCCATAAGATCTCGCGACCAACTCGGGTAAATGACTGAACATGAGATTAAAACTTGACACACAAACACATTGCTGAAAGAGAGCATCCAGGTTATAACGTAGCATAATCGGGAAGAAAAGAAAATCCACTGTAAACAACACATTACAGAACAAACTGGAGTATAGTTCTTAAAAACTTAAAACAAAAGATGGGTAGATAACTGAACATGGACTAAAACTTGACACAGGAAAACATCAAAGTTCAGTTATCTAATATTGCATCACCTAAATAACAGTATATATCCATTGTGTAAGCACTACATTACAGAGCAACTGGAGTATCGTTCCAAAATATGATAATTTATAATGGATATATGACTGAACGTGGAGTAAAACTTGATACACAAATATCTTGCTGAAAGAGAACACCTGAAAAGTAAACTGAGATTGCGGCCCACAAACTACACTGTTGATGTACAAATTCGATACACCAGGTCAGATGTTGCATAAATCTCAGCAAGGTACAAAACTAGCATAAGCTAGATGATACTGTCGTGAATAGTTCCTGTATAACCCTGGACTAGGCACCACAAGAGGAAATGTTTATCACCTTGATGACTGATGTGATATCGCGGAGTGGGGTCCTTGGGTACCACTCGGGCAGGGAGCTCCTCCTCTTGGGTGCAGTCCACGCAGCCCACGCTGGTGGCACGTTCTCCTTGTTGCTCGACGGTGACGGGACCCGACGAGCAAGCGGCTTGACGGCGCCCTTGTCCACCACGGCTCCGGGAGACGCCACCCTCCTGACGAAGAATCCACCGCCAGAGCGATCGGCTACAGCCGTCCTGCTGGCAATCCTCACTTCAGCCATCTTTACTGCCAGAAGATTGTAGCAGATCAGCAACAACGCAAGAAACGCATCCAAGATGAACACGTGGTCCTACAAATTCCTGGTACACTCCTGGAGCACCAAGAGCACCCATCAAGAAATCGCCTCGAAACAGAAAAAAATCGTCTATTCTCCGGCTCTTTCTGGTCAGAATCTGTAAAAACTTCCAAAGATTCGCAACAAATGAACCCAAGAATTTTTTTTCGAACTTCCAAAGATTCGCAACCAAAGAACCCAAGATTTGTCTTTCGAAAAGAACCCAAGAATGGATCAGGAAAAAAGCAGGAACGCTGTTTGGGCGGACGCGAGCCAACCAAATCTGCCCGGATTTCAAACTACTCACCTCAGATTCCTCCCGCTCCGAATCCTGCACGCCAATCCCTGCCCTTCCGCAGATCTGAGCGCATAAACGAGAGAAACGCATCAAACGAATTGCTCGGGAAAGGGCAAGAACACAAAAAAACCTGCGAAATTTCTCACGATTTGCTCTGCTCTTCCCCGATTCCAGTCGATTCGAACCTCGCAATGGCTACTTCCTAAGGTACGGCCCTACTTGATCCCTGGTTCTGGCTAGATTCCTCCGGTTCGGGCTTCAAGGTGGCTATGGGTTTCTGTCTAGTCTTTTCTTTAGACAGAGTTTCTAGAGGTCTAATCTAACTAACGGGAAGGGGAGGAGAGGAGCGGGTTCTGGGCGTGTTTCAAATAAGGAGCCCAAAGTGGCCGCCGGTGTACATGTGTGTTTTGAGTGGACAGGGAGCACCGTCTTGTGTCGTGTGTCTGGCTGGAGGAGACGGGCAGAGTCGTTCCGGTGTATGGACCTGGTGGATACGAGTAGTTCATAATATTTGACCGTTGCTTGGCCCTGCTGCAGAGGTCTTTCTCTTTCCTTTCCGAAATAATAAGGGTATCAAGTGTAAATATGTAATAGCAACTCCAACCCGGCGACTCAAACGGACACACATTTTGTCGAGGTAATATCAGTGACAGTCATAAAACTTGCATTTGATGTTTAATTTGATGCTAAAAGTTATAAAATACATTATTACAGTCACATAACTTGCCTATGCGTGCAAATACGGTCACTTCTTTCGTATCCGGCCGTATCTAGTGCTCACGTGGTGTCAGCATGAATGCGGCCCACATGTCAGTGCTGGAGTGGTGTGACGTTGGGTGAGTACACATTATCTATTGTTTGCAGAAAACACCCTTGACTTAGATTCGATTACACACCGGTCAGCACATAGTTGCTACAAGAAACATGATAAGAAATAGTGCCAAGGGGATCAACGAGCACTGTTTTTTGCGCCGAAAGCACCCTTGCATTTTATTTATTTACGCAAAAAATCCTCATATAAGAATATGCGATTCAAACCCATGACCTACTGTGATTAGCAGCGCATAGATAACCACTCAACTAACTGACATTTGAAGATTAGGTAGCATAGTTAATTTTATATAACACATACAGTACGAATTAGTGTAAAAAATTGCAAAAAGGGTGTGCAAAAAAGGGAAAACCTCGGTTCGAACCTATGACCTCGCCGCTTGTGAGATATACACAATTTATCTTGTGTATTATTTTTTTTCTATGTAAGAAAACAACTTATATTCTAGATAAAATTTTCAGACAAATCATCTAAAGTTTTGCTTGAATTCAAATAATTTAAAATTAAAAAATCTAGATAAAAGGAAATACAGTGCAGAATGAATGTACATAAATTTTTGGGCAAATGAATTAAATTTTTGTTTGAAATTTAATAATTTTAACTTAAAATTAGTGCATAATGAATGAATATAAATTGTTTTGGACAAATCAACAAACTTTTTGTCTCAATTTAAATAATTTTAAATTTGAAAATGTAGATAGAATAAAATATAGCTCAGAATGAATGTACGTCACATTTTCAAACAAATCAACAGATTCTTTCTTGAATTCGGATAATTTAATTTTTTTACTCTCGATAAACGAAAATATAGGTCAGTGTGAATACACGTACATTTTTGCGGACAAATCAACTAATTATTTTGAATTTTAATAGATTTAAATTAAAAAATCTAGATAAAAGAAGATATAGTGCAGACTAAATGTACGCAAATTTCTTTCGGACAAATCAGCGGATCTTTTTTGAATTCCAATATTTTTAAATTTGAATATCTGGATAAAAGAAAATAGAGTTCAGCTCATTTGTCCGAAAGAAATTTAAAATTTGAAAAAAATAGACCGCTCAGTCAGAAAGATCCACTCTCCCTGTGATAATATGCATATGTCATGGAGAATTTCTACTCTCCGCGTAGTTTTCTTAAATAAAACAAGTGAAATAACAACATACACACGAACATTTCTATTCTACGCATGAACTTTTTTTAAATGCGCGAGCATTTAAAAAATGTAATTTGTGTTTTCTCATTATACATTTTTTTGCAATGTTTAAATATTTTTATTTTTTACAATGTTTAAATATTCTTTATGGAGTGGATGAGTCGGATTAAAACACCCAGGTTGTCGTGGAATTGTCACGACAGATGTCCTGGTGAAAGGACTTAGTCGTGGAGTCATCGCAACTAGGAAGCTTAAAGGGGTTAAAACGGGACAAAGGACACGGGAGTTTATACTGGTTTGGCCCCTTGCGGTGAAGGTAATGACTTAATCCAGTTTGAGGTGGGATTGCTTATGTCTCGATTACCAGGGAGCGAATCCGCTTGACCTAGTTCTCGATCTGATCTTACTTGTCCTGAACCGCCACCGAGTCGTCCCTTTATATACAGAGGTCGACGCCCAGCGTCTCACAGAGTCTCGGCCGACTCATAAACAATGTCCGGCTCGGTCTCTTTCTATTCTTGCCTTACAATACAAGTTACATACATATGACGGTTTATCTCTACGGGCTTTAAGTCGCCTTTGGGCCTTGGCCCCTTTAATTGAACCGCCATCTTCCAGTGCCGTCTTGGGCTTCATGAATCGCCATAGGTATAACCCGACCCCTCCTGGGCAGGTCATATCTAATAGTTATATCCCCAACATTAAGCCCCAGATTCATTTGAACGGGTTCATGTCAATCTTCAACACTTAGAAAAATCTTCTGCTCTTCGTTTGTACACAAGTTTTATAACCCGCCATGGCATCATCCTCTGCATCTGTGATAACCTGCCATGACGTCATCTTCCATTAATTCACACTTTGTCCAACATATCTCAACAGATCCTTATCTTAATGTCCCAAGAATCGAGGCGTCCTAGTAGCTGGATAACCATATTTTCAGCCTCCTCGTTTTTTGCGCCCACTTAAGAGTCTTTCCTTATAAATAGGCACAACCGGTCTATCCTCATTCTCCCCCTTTCCAGTGTCTTCTTCCTCTCACAACCCTTCTGCCGCTCGAGCGCCGCCGCCGCCGCAGCGCACCTCGTCTTCCTCAACCTCGGCCGTTGCATCAACCTGAGTCGGTCCAGAGAACGGCGGCGACCCTCCGCAGTAGATCTGCAGCTATAAGTTTCTGCCTTCCCGTACCTCAGATCCGCATTAGGGTTTGCGAGCTTCTCTGTGTTCTTCGTGGTTCATCGTAGTTCATCTTCAAAACTTGTACCACGAGCCTCTTTGATCTGGAAACGGTGTATAACCAATGCAGTAGTTGTTTTGTTCCCACTTTTGATACTAGTAGATCCCCTTTCCTGGAAGAAAAGACCTTGTGAGAGCCCATGAACTCATCTATACTGGTTTTTAGGTCTAGATTTTTTTTCCTGAACAACCGTTGATCCACAATAATAGCTGCAGCCTGTGAAACTTGTTTGTATAACACTTAGCCAAAAACTGCATTTTGTTGGATCCATCTAGCCATGGCGGCTCAAACTGCCGATTTAAATTGCAATGCTCAATAGACACCATCCAACTTATCATGGCGGCTTAAATAACCTACACTGCTTCATGGCGGTTTACATAACCCGACGTAATTAGCCATATACCATTAGGCCCCTTTATAAGCCGCCATCCTGAATATGTATTGTAATGTTTTTTCTCCAGCTTAAATTTGAACCGACATTTTTTACTCTTTGCTAGGCTTCTTTTTCACAATGCCGCCCAAAATAAGCACTTCATGCAACTGGGTCCCATCCATCGTCACTGATAGTACCTTTGATGACTTTGTGAAAACCGGCTCTCTACCAAAGAAAGAAGTCATGTCATACCGCGCTCCTGATCCAACAGAAGAAAAACCTCAGCCCAAAGATGGGGAAGTCGTCGTTTTTACTGATCACATGATTCGGGGCTTTTCGCCACCCGGCTCAAAATTCTTCAGAGATGTTCTGCACTTCTTCGGCCTCCGTCCTCAAGACATCGGACCCAACTCCGTGTCTAATATTTGCAACCTTCAAGTGTTCTGTGAGGTGTATCTTGAAGAAGAGCCCAACTTGCTACTCTTCAAAGAGTTGTTTTATTTGAACCGCCAGAATGAATGTGCCAACGGACCTAGTTTGGAGCTTGGCGGGGTCTCGATCCAACGACGGATAGACGCCATTTTCCTTTATGTGAATCCACCAAGCCATCCCAAAGACTGGAACCAGACATGGTTCTACTGCCAAGATACTTATCCGGCTGATGAGAACCCTCTGCCCGGCTTTCGCCCTGTGCCTGGAGTCTAATCATCCTCTTCCAGACAAGTTGTCAGCCGCTGATCGCTAGGAACTCGCCCCCACCATGGCTAAAGTCAAGGCTCTTTTGTTGAACGGCTTAAATGGTATTGACTTGGTCCGGATTCGGGTTGCCTGGTAGATTATTCCATTGAGTTGCCGCTCCGGTTTGATGTGCACCTACACAGGCGAGAAGAATGACCCTCTGCGGCACAACCTTGACGATTTACTTGACGACGTCATTAGTGACATGACAAAGTCACTCTTGAATGAGAGCCTAGAAGACCGTGGCAAGGTGGGATTAAGCCCTTTCTGCAAAGCTAACCCGGCTCCAGCGGTAAGCCGCGAGACTGAATAAATTTACCTTCAACCTTGATGTTTTGTCTTTACTTAAACCTTTTGCTGACTTTCACAGGCTGGCGACCAATTTTGGAAGAAAAAGTATGATCATGAGGCGGCAAAGAGAGCTAGGAAGGCCAAGAGGGCTGCCAGGAAAGCCGCCGCCAAGAAGAAAGGAAAGAAGGCCAGCGCCTCTGACTTGCTTTGACTAGAAGATTCCTCTGAGTTGGAGGTAGCTCTTGACTCTCTTGGCTCCTTTTTAACCACCTTATTGACACTGATTATCATCAGGGTGACACGGGAACGAGTCGCAAAGTGGACGAAGTGGTAACTATTATTTCCTCCGACTCCGAGCCTTTGCCAAAACAGAAAATCCAAAGAGTAACCCGGAAAGTAAGATTTTCACATCCATTAGCTTATCAGGATCCTCAATTTCTTTTGAAGCGACAGATTCATGAGAGCCGGAGGTAGACCTGGACCAGCAAGGATGCGAAACTCTCCTCCGGCTTACCTAACTGAAAGTGCAACTATCCCAGGGTGGTTTTGGTAATTCCTAACAACATATATCTCATTGAGCTAATGCTACTTCAAGATAAATATTTCAGGAAAGCTCAATGATTGGCATGGCATGGATGAGAAAAGTGGATCCCTCAAAATGCTAAGGACAAAAGGATTGGCTCAAGCTCAAAGCACAAGACTCTACATTTTCTATTTTAGTGATCCAAGATCACATTGAGTCTATAGGAAAAGCCAATACTATCAAGGAGGGATGAGGTGTTGCTTAATGGCTTTCTTGCTTAAAATGCTTAGTGATATGCTCCAAAGCCCTCAACTACTTTCTCATATCCACATATGACCCAAACCAAAAGTCAAACTCGGCCCCACCGATTCTTCCTATCCGGCGCCACCGAGTTCAGATGTCATAGCCACTGCCACAAACCCTAGGCAAATCGGTCTCACCGATAGGGATCTCGGTCTCACCGAGATGGGGTTGTAATCTCTCTGTTTCCATTCGTAATGTTTCGGTCAAACCGAGATGAGCGATCGGTTCCACCGAGATTACAATGCAAACTCTCTGTTTCCTTTTCGTAATGTTTCAGCCTTACCGAGATGAGCGAATCGGTCCCATCGAGTTTGCCTGACCAACTCTCTGTGTGTCCATTACCAAAATTGGTCTCACCGAGTTTGTGTAATAGGTCTCACTGAGATTACGTTATTCCCTAAGCCTAATCATACCGGTCCTACCGAGTTGCATGTCGGTCCCACCGAAAATCCTAAAGTCACATGATTTGCTTAATCGGTCCGACCGAGTTTCTCAATTCGGTCCCACCGAGATTGGTAAGTTGTGTGTAACGGTTAGATTTTGTGTGGAGGCTATATATACCCCTCCACCCACTCTTCATTTTCTGGGAGAGAGCCATCAGAACATCCCGACACTTCCAACATACATTTTTTGAGAGAGAACCACCTACACTTGTGTTGAGGTCAAGATATTCCATTCTTACCATATGAATCTTGATCTCTAGCCTTCCCCAAGTTGCTTTCCACTCAAATCTTCTTTCCACCAAATCCAAATCCTATGAGAGAGTGTTGAGTGTTGGGGAGACTATCATTTGAAGCACAAGAGCAAGGAGTTCATCATCAACACACCATTTGTTACTTCTTGGAGAGTGGTGTCTCCTAGATTGGCTAGGTGTCACTTGGGAGCCTCCGACAAGATTGTGGAGTTGAACCAAGGAGTTTGTAAGGGCAAGGAGATCGCCTACTTCGTGAAGATCTACCCCTAGTGAGGAAAGTCCTTCGTGGGCGACAGCCATGGTGGGATAGACAAGGTTGCTTCTTCATGGACCCTTCGTGGGTGGAGACCTCCGTGGACTCGCGCAGCCGTTACCCTTCGTGGGTTGAAGTCTCCATCAACGTGGATGTACGATGGCACCACCTATCGGAACCACGACAAAAACATCCATGTCTCCTATTCCCTTTGCATTCTTGCAAGTTGCATGCTTTACTTTCCGCTGCTCATATACTCTTTGCATGCTTGCTTGAATTGTGTTAAGATTGCTTGAACCATGCTAAGTTGCTAAAATCTGCCAAGAACTAAAATTGGGAAAAGGATAGATTTTTATTTGGTCAAGTAGTCTAATCGCGCCCCTCTAGACATACTTTCGATCCTACAAGTGGTATCAGAGCTTTGGTCTCCATTTGCCTTGATCTCCATAGCTTTTGGTGGTCATAGCCTTGGTTTCAAAACCTAGGAGAGTATGGCGTCTAGCGAGGGAAGTTACCACCGTAGAGGTCCTTACTTTGATGGTACTAATTTTGCTAGTTGGAAGCATAAGATGAAAATGCATATTCTTGGACATAACCCCGCCGTTTGGGCTATTGTGTGTATTGGCTTGCAAGGTGAATTCTTTGATGGGAGAGAACAGAACCGTGAAGCTACCGCGGAAGAGTTGAAGATGCTGCAATACAACTCTCAAGCTTGTGATATCCTCTTCAACGGACTGTGCCCCGAAGAATTCAACAAAATCAGCCGTCTTGAGAATGCAAAGGAAAATTTGGATACTTTGATTGATATGCATGAAGGTACCATCTCCGTCAAGGAATCCAAGTTGGATGTGCTTCAAAGTCAGCTTGACAAGTTCAAAATGAAGGATGGTGAAGGTGTCGCTGAAATGTACTCTAGGCTTGCTCTTATCACAAATGAGATTGCCGGCTTAGAAATGATGAGATGACCGACAAATTCATCATCAAGAAGATCCTAAGAGCTTTGGACGGAAAATATGATACCGTGTGCACATTGATCCAAATGATGCCCAATTACAAAGATCTCAAGCCAACATAAGTCATTGGAAGAATTGTTGCTCATGAGATGTCACTCAAGGATAAGAAGGAGCTCCACAACAAGTCAAGTGGTGCTTACAAAGCCTCATGTGAAGCTCCCACATCATCAAGTGAGAGACAAACCTTCAATGAAGAATTGAGCCTAATGATGAAGAACTTCAACAAGTTCTAGAAGAGTAGAAGCAAGGAAAGAAGTTCCAAGTCAAGGTCCTACAATGACAAAAGATCTTCTAGTCGTGAGCGTAATTGCTACAATTGTGGAAGACCCGGACACTATTCCAATGAGTGTACGACACCCTACAAAAGAAGAGAAGATTCTCCAAAAAGAAGAAGTAGAAGAGGAGAATCACCATCAAGAGAGAGAAGGAGTAGAGATGATCGTTATGAACGAAGAACATCCCGGAGAAGCAAGGATTCGGAAAGGAAGGACAAGTCATCAAGGAGCTACACAAAACGAAGACATCAAGCTCATGTTGGTGAATGGGTATCCGGCTCCGACTCCGACAATCACTCCGAGAGAAGCTATCACTCCGACTCTGAATATACTCAAGATGAAGGTGTTGCCGGTCCACTTGTGTCAACCAACTCCTACAACATATTTGATTCACCAAATGAAGGACTTGGAAGATGCTTCATGGCTAAAGGCCCAAAGGTATCACACCCCGAGTATGTTGATTTCAATAGTGATGAAGATGACTTGTTAGGTGATGATGATTTACTTGTTGACAACTCTAGTGATGAATACTATGATGAAACATCAATTAATCATGCTAATCAATATAAAATGAATGACAATGATAAGGAGAAGATTGAGCACCTAACTAAAGAACTAAACACTCTTAAGTTAGCTCATGAAACTATCTTAGAAGATCATCAAGAACTTTCAAGGACTCATGAGAAGTTACGCTTCGAAAAGCTCAACCTTGAGCAAGAGAATGAGTTCTTAAAGGCAATCAATGATGATCTTCGCAAGAAAAGTTCTTCTTACATTGCCAAGCATTTACTCTTATCTACTTATATGCCTCAAGTCAAGTCTAGTAACAAGAACAAGAAGGATTCTTCCTCTAGTAGTAACAATAATCATGCTAAATCCAATGTTGTTGCTTCTAGTAGTTCTCTTGATTCCACTAATGATTCTCTTAGCCAAGTTACACTTGAGCAAGAAAATAGCTTATTGAAGGGAATTATAGTGAAAGGTGTTTACAAGAGCCTTGCCGGGAGTAAGCAATTCGAGGAAATTGTACACAAGCAAGGAAGGCACCGGAAGAACCAAGGTGTTAGTTTTGAACGAAAGTTCAATGCCAATGGAGTTGAGTGGGAAGAAGATCAATACCCCAAGACGAAGTTTGTTCCTCAACAAGAGAAGTATGATCCTACTTCCTTCAAAGGGACACAAGCTCAAGATGATCTTCCACCACAAGACCACAAGCAAAAAGGCAAGGACAAGCTTCAAGAGGAGATTGATGCATTTGAAGAAGCTCCTAAGGCCTTGGTCAAGTGGGTTCCCAAGACTACGTCAAGTTCTACTTCATCGAGTACAACTACAACTCCAAGGATTCCCATCAAGATGATGTGGATCCCGAAGAAGAAGAACTAGAGAGTTCTTGAGGGTGACTCCGCCAACATATTTCACTCATATCATTTTGGCAAGGACAAGTGCAATCTACTTCCACATCTTGCACTAGTTCAAGGAGTCACAAACCCTCTTGTTGGTAATACAAGGGACAAGGTAACCTAATGCTTTCATGGACATCATCTTGTGTGTGCATCACTCTATGTCTATGGATATCCTTGTTTGTTCCTTGTGGGACTAACCCATGTTGGTATTGAAAGTGCAACTCACTCCAAAGGATTGCTCCAAATGATCTACATCAACATTGAGCATCCACATCTTCAACACCCACGTGAAGTCATCATCGACAAAACCCAAGGTTAGTTCATCCCTCTTAGGGGGGATCTCACATCTAGGGGGAGCTTTACTCTAAGAATTGAGCTAAAGCAACTCTAATGGTGTGAACACAACAATGCTTTATGTAAAAGTGGTAACCCCACTTGTGCTTAAACGATGAGTATGACCTATGATCAAATGTTCTCATTTGACTCCTAAGTCAATATACTCATATATAGATGACCTAGTCATCGCCAATTGCTTGATAGATGCTAGAATGATTGTGCATGCTTTGCCACATATTTCATTTGTCATTTTATTGTGTGAGCATGTTGGTTGCATATTTTACTCATTCGAGGACATCCACTTGTAGTTTTGATTGTTTGGTTGCTTTTCTTTTGCCAAGTGGATGGGCAAGAATGCCTAAGAACCTTCTCTAGCTATCTATGCTTTTCTTGTCTCAAACTCTATTCATGCTACATCACAAAGTTTGATCAAGTCAGATTCGTACCACTCTGTGTGAGGAGCACTCGGAGTCCCCGATTCATCATAGACTTAAACTTCCAAAACCTCTTTGTGCATTTCGGTCTGACCGATCCATCTATTAGGGTCACACCGAGATCACTAAGTTGATCTAGATTTTCAATCTCGGTGCAACCGATTTGAACTTTTCGGTCACACCGAGTTGCAGTAACTGCTTGCAGTTATGCATCTCGGTGCCACCGAGTTGTTCCACTCGGTCACACCGACAGGGTCAGGCTATATATACCCCCGGGCCAAAATTTGGAAAATTTTCCGAACCTCTTCGCCCGCGCACTGCCTGCTCTGCCTCCTCGGGTCTCCGGATCGTCCTCCTCGTCGCCAGCAACCTCCCACCACTGGTCTCCGCCGCCGTCAACAGGATTCAACTCTGCTGTTGCCGCTGTAGCAAATCCATCACCGAACTAGGGTATGGATTTGAAACCTTGTGCTATTCCTAACTTCGATTCCTAGCACATTGCATTGCCATGTATCTTGCCATGATTGAGATCTTCCTATCCAGCGAAAACACTCCGTAGATTAGTTTTGGATTGAAAATTTAGGGTTAGGTTTCCGCCGAACTCATCTCGGACCGGCCGAGTTGTAGAAATCGGTCCCACCGATTTGGCTCAGGCCAGTGCACATGTGATTCTCGGTCTGACCGAGAATTGCAAATCGGTGTGACTGAGTTCAGGACTTTGTGAAACCCTAGCAGTCTCGGTGCCACCGAACTGTCTGACCGAGTTCACTAGTTTAGGTTCCAAAAGCTGCTTCGTATCACCGAGTTTACAAATCGGTAGCTCTGAAATGCTTTCTGTGGAAAACTAAAAATAAGTTTTTGACTCAATTCTTTTACAAAAACCTCAGTACTTTGTGATGCTCATCCACTCTACCTCATCTATATCTATTCACAGGGTCTGCTGTCAGAGTTTGCATCATGTCAGATCAGAGTGACAGTCAGAACAAGTCTAAGGAGCAAGTTCAGATGAGTGAGGGCACTAGTCCCTCTAGCAGCTATGATGATGGCAGCAGGAGCACACCCAACAACTTGCCAAAAGCAGCCACCAGGGCCAGAAAGAAGAAGACCTTAGATTCTGAAGATGAGGACTATGTGGCTGTTGAGGATGAGGCCACCTCAAAGAAGAAAGTGCTGAAGAAGGAGTATGGCACAACTGCTACCTGCCAAGAGAGTTCCTATGTCAAAGGCCAGAGCATCCACTCAAGAAACTTTGGGATCTGAACCCAAAGAACCAGTTGTGGCTGAAAAGAAAAGGGAAGAAAGGGTCAAGAAGACCATGGTCAGAGTTGTTGGAAAGCCCTCAATGATGGAAGATGAAGAGGAAGAGGTTGCTGCACCAGCACCTAAAGCTCAAAATCTGCTGGGAGATGCTATAAGGTCAGGGGCTGCTCCATCTAATCCCAAAGATGCTCCCAAAGCTGCTGCTCCAAAACCCAAGTTTGCACCCAAGAGGAACACTAGGAGTATTCCAGCGGCAGAGAAGAACAAGGCCCTAGTGCCTGAAGCTGCTGATGAAGAAGATGAAGATTCACTAGTCTTGAGAAAGCTGAAGCCCAAGATCCCAGATCATAATGATGCTCACCTAGTTGCAGAAGACATGAAGCTCAAGAAGGATGCAGGTCTGAGACAGTGGATATTGACTGACCCCTATGCAGTCAGGAGAAGAACTGCAGTGGACTACAAGTTCCACACTAAAGAACAATAGGATTTCTATGAGACAGTGCCGCTTGATAAGAAGCCCATAGTCTGTGACATGAGATGTGTTGACTGGGAGTACATCAGGAAGAATGAAGAGTACTATCCTGGAGTTAGTTTCAAGTCTTGTGGAGTAGTAGACTTTGTTGGGCAGAAGCTCACAAAGTGGAATGATGAGCTCATTATGCAGTTCTACTCCACAACTCGTTTCTACCCCGATGGGAGGATAATCTGGATGTCTGAGGGTACTAGGTACCAATCAACAGTTGAAGAATGGTCTGAATTAATCAATGCTCCAAAGGAAAATGAGGATGACTTGGATGTCTACGCTAAGAAGAAGAAAGATCACAACTCCATGGCTCACATGTACAGAGAGATCCCAGATGCTGCACTTGAGACACACACGTTTGGATCTGTACACTATCTGTTGTCAGGACTGCCCACTATCAACTGGATTTTAAGGCATACTTTGTTGCCCAAGTCAGGTGATCACAAGATGATCAGAGGCCATGCAATTAATTTGCTCCATATATTTGATGTGCCTCAGAAGTTCAAAGTCATGAGCCTGATTGTGGAAACAATCAAAAGGACTGCTGTTGATCAGAAGAGGAGTTGTGGGAATGCCCTAGGCTGTAAGTCGGCCGTGTAATTAGGCACCTTTCGAGGCCCCTTAAAATCCTTGGGCAAACGCTCGTTACGCAGAGCCGACACTAGACAAGGGACACCTCCAGTCCTAGTGGCCACGCCTGCCACAATAGAAGCCGTCAGATAAACCAGAAAAGACTGGTAAGCCGCCCGCTGAGCCGCCTGCTCAGCCACCCGCTTAGCCTCTTGACGTATCCTGTCCTGATCAACCAAGTTAGGATCTCCACCACGCGCCGGGTCATGCCCGCACGGCTGGTCACGGCGCCGGGCGTTGCTTGAAACGGCTGCTGAATCCATGTGCCTGCTATAACTCGGGCTCCGGCTTGGGCGAGGGGTCGAATGAATCCTGTCTCGACTATAAGAATATGCCTCCTACTGCGCCAAAGCCGTCTGAAGAAGTTCTCGGACCCTTCGTGTTTCAACCACCGTCGGAGAGTCGCACTACAAAAAAAAGACACATTCGTGACATTTTGGGTCGAACGAATTTTTTTCTGTCATACATATGACACTTCTATGACGATAATTGTGACAAAACCCGGTATCATCATAGATGTGGTGGGCTCCTACTTCTATGACAAAAAATCATGACAAAAAAATGGACTTTTCATCCTGGGCGAGCCGGAGACACAGCTGCATGACATTCTTTGGGCCGTCCATGACGGAAAAAACCGTGGTAGAAGCGAGGGCAAGGAAAATTTTGGGGAATTCCCGGTTACGGTGGGAGGTCGGGGGCCGAGCGATGCGCGTTTCTCTCGTACATGTACGCGCGTCTGTGCGAGGCGTTGGCTCTAACTGAACCCGAGCGAGGTGTTGGGCTCTAACTGAACCCGAGCGATTGCACTGCAGGCTACACGTTACTGAACCCGAGCGATTGCACTGCAGGCTACGCGTTACTGAACTCAAGCGATCGATCGATGGCTGTTAACTGAACCCGATCGAGCGGTTCCTTCGCTACTGCTGTTAACTGAAGCCGATCGATTGGATGAA
>NC_041391.1:401001179-401025585 GCF_002162155.2 Triticum dicoccoides | reverse complement strand
AGCGCGCGGTGGAGGCTGGATGAACAGGAGTCCGTGGAGGCTGGAGGAAGTCGACGGTAGCTCGTGGAGGCTGGAGGAGGTCGACGGTGGAGATGAACAGTATCCCGTGGAGTCCCGTTTTGCGGTACGCCACACCCCTCCCGATGAACAGGACCCCCGTTTTGACCGTAGCGCTCCAACACAAGTCCGTTTCATCCGTTTTGTGGTACGCCACACCCCTCCCGATGAACAGGACCCTCGTTTCGACCGTAGCGCTCCAGCACAAGTCCGTTTCGTCTGTTTTGCGGTACGCCACACCCCTCCCGATCAACAGGACCCCCGTTTCGACTGTAGGAGGTCCGTTTCCTTTGTTTTGCGGTACGCCAGACCCCTCCCGATCAACAGGACCTCCGTTTCGAACGTGGCTGGTCGAACACAAGGCCGTTTCCTCCGTTCTGCGGTACGCCAGGCCTCGTTTCCATTGCCTGTTCCATCCAAGCCCTCCCGATGAACACGACGACGCATTCTGTTCCGACCCAGCCGGTTGGCTCCCCATGAACACGACGACGACGCTGTTTCTCCGTTCCGACCCAGCCATGTACACGAGCCCTGGCCGTACGTATGCGCGAGTAGGCGTTCGAGACCCCGCCCATATGTACACATACGTGGCCGTATTTTCTTTCTTGCACCCTGACCGCTGTATGTACGTGTACATGCTACGTGCGTGCCTCTACTATGACACATGCACTCCTCTACACCGACCAGTATATATGTACGTACACGTTCGCGACCAGAATGACAATGCTACATACGCTTCGACCAGGTGGGTCCTGACTGCCAGGCAATTCCTTGAGCGCGAAGATGTAGCTGGTGGGTCCCAGCAGTCAGGGGGGCGAATCATTTTGTGTTTTTTTGCCCGGACGCACTTCCTTGCATGCGAAGGTGTAGCTGCTGGGTCCCAGCAGTCAGGGGGGCGAATCGTTTTTTTTGCCAGGACGCACTTCCTTGCGTGCGAAGGTGTAGCTGGTGGGTCCCAGCAGTCGGGGGGCAAATCGTTTTTTTTTCGGACGCACTTCCTTGTGTGCGAAGATGTAGCTGGTGGGTCCCAGCAGTCACGGGGGCGAATCGTTTTTTCCCGAACGCACTTCCTTGCGTGCGAAGATGTAGCTCGTGGGTCCCAGCAATCAGGGGCGAATCATTTTTTTCGTGAAATACGGGGGCCCATCCGGTGAGTCCCCGCTGTCAGGTGGAGGAATAATTATTTTGTGCGTAATAAGGAGGAACTTCCTTGCGGCTGCCGTGGACCCAGCTGTCAGCCTCTCCACGTACAGTCCACGTCCGATGGAAGTCATTCCTTGACCACGTTGACCATGCTGCATCGAGAGCACCACGGCGGTGGACGATGGCGAGGCCTAGGAAGGGGACGACGCGGAGCCGGGGAAGACGCGACAGTGGATGCACACACGGAGAGGAGTACGAGGGTTCACTGGTTCGGCTACGCTGCCGTCGCTGCAGTATAACAGGGGGTGTGGGTGAGTGGAGGGATGGCCTGGCCAGCGGTGGGAGTAGTAGGGGGCGGTGAGGCCTCCGCGGCAGCACAGCCGGCCACGGGAGGCAGGAGCAGGCGGCACGACCAGCGCTGCTTTGGGCGGCTGGAGCAAGAAGACCAGAGGTTGAAGAAGCACGACGGCCGTTGGATGGACATCGTACAGTCACTGCAGCTAGAATCGTTTATATTGACTAAGTTGACAAAACCCTTAGTACGTCAACTTAGTAGGCCCACAAGTCAGCTTCCGAAATGGTGCACCCCATATGTCAGGGGGAGGAATCATTTTTTGGGCGGGTGAAGCTAGAATATCCGAGATTGAAGAAGAAGCACGGCATCCGTTGGATGGACATCCAACGGCCACTGCTGCTAGAACCGTGTGTTGACTATAAGTTGACAAAGCCTTGCATACGCGTCAACTCTGTTTTTTTAGGGGACGCGTGAACTTAGTAAGGCCAGAAGTGTGTGGCTGAGAACTTATAGCCCATTTGAGATTTGTAAGAACGTGTAACCCATTTTTGAATTCTAATGGAATTTACTACATCCCATTTACAGTTTGTTAAAAGTACATCCCATTTCAACCAACTGTTCAAAACAGAATTCAATAAAATTTCCCACATTTTAATGGGATCCGAAATATTTTTATCCCGAAATTTCTAGTCAAATTAAATACAATTTCAATATAAATTTATATTACGTAAAAATCCAACGAAACATTGTGCTCGCAACAATTAATGAAATTAAAATTTTCAATATCCAAAAATAATATTTATAAAGTAATTACGTGTTTGGTGCACTTTTTTATAGTTACTGCCCAGTTTTTATAATTACATCCCATTTATTATTTCTTAAAGCCCATTTTGTTGTTAAGCCTAATGCATCCCTCCTAGAAAAGATTTGCAGCCCAGCGGGGCAGAGAATAACAACTTGACCTTGCCTTGTAAGGGCATATTTATCCCCGAGTGGTTTTGGTGATTGATGACAATGCTTTTGCGAACTAATCGTGTGCGTTAAGTTCTTTCAGAGATTCATCCATTGGCACGAGACGATTTTCTCCCCTCGGTGTTTTATTCAAGACGGTGTAGCTCCTTCGTTTCGTTGTTGGTGGACTAGTTTCGTAGGAGTCACCGTACTATCAAGAGGGGATCCTCTTTGGTAAGACTAGGGTGGAATCAACACGTACACATCCCTATCACACCCGTCGTCTTCCTTACGCATCTTTGGAGCTGCACTTTCTCTTCCATTCCTGCTCCATTCTGTGCCAGCGGCAGTACCATGATCTACAACGGTAGTACCACCGAAGCTCTCCAGCGGTAGTACCGCTCCTCGAAGCGGTAGTACCGCTCTCAGCGGTAGTACCGCTCCACAGGGCGGTAGTACCGCTTGGGGGTCTCGGCCGTAGTACCGCAGTTGTTCCGCGCTACTACCGCCTCGATTCGAGACCGGTGTTTTCTCGTGTTGGGTTTTGTGGCACTAGGCGCGGTAGTAGAAGCTGTAGTACCGCTCTTCTCCCGCGGTAGTACCGCTCTGGGGCCAGGGCCCTATCTTCCTCGCCAGCGCGGTAGTACCGCTGGGTAGGGAGCGGTAGTATCGCTCTCAGCGGTAGTACCGCCCTGCCCTAGCGGTAGTACTGCTCTGTGCAGGGATGTACAGTGGGGTAACGGTTGGATTGTTTCCCCCACTATATAAAGGGGTCTTCTTCCCCAAAGTTGACTCACCTCTTTCCCCCAAAGCTCCATTGTTGCTCCAAGCTCCATTTTCGCCCGATCTCTCTCCCTAGCCAATCAAACTTGTTGATTTGCTCGGGATTGGTTGAGAAGGCCCAGATCTACACATCCACCAAGAGAAATTTGATTTCCCCCACTTATCCCTAGCGGATCTTGTTACTCTTGGGTGTTGAGCACCCTAGATGGTTGAGGTCACCTCGAAGTCATACTCCATTGTGGTGAAGCTTCGTGGTGTTGTTGGGAGCCTCCAAGTGTTGTGGAGATAGCCCCAATCTTGTTTGTAAAGGTTCGGTCGCCGCCTTCAAGGGCACCAATAGTGGAATCACGACATCTCGCATTGTGTGAGGGTGTGAGGAGAATACGGTGGCCCTAGTGGCTTCTTGGGGAGCATTGTGCCCCCACACCGCTCTAACGGAGACGTACTTCCCTTTAAAAGGAAGGAACTTCGGTAACACATCCTCGTCTCCACCGGCTCCACTCTTGGTTATTTCATGCCTTTACTTTTGCAAGCCTACTTGTGTTACATCCATTCCTTGCTTATGTGCTAGTTGTTATTGCATCATATAGGTTGCTCACTTAGTTGCACATCTAGACAACCTATTTTGTTGAAAGTTTAATTTGGTAAAGAAAAGCTTAAAAATTGTTAGTTGCCTATTCACCCCCCCTCTAGTCAACCATATCGAACCTTTCAATTGGTATCAGAGCCTCGTCTCTTTTTAAGGACCTTACCGTCCGAAGAGTATGGTTGATGTCGTAGATGAGGTGGGAGAGCACTCCGGTGCGAATCCGATATCATCTACGGGAGATGGGGGTAACTCGATCTCACGTGAGAAATTCAATGTGGCCTTGGAAACATTGAAAACCTCCATGACGACCGAGGTCAAGGACATGTTTAAAGAATTCCTAGAAGGACTTAAACAATTTACCTCGCCGATGAAAGTGGGTGATCCCACCAACAAGGTGACGGATGCTACCTCCGACAAGGGGAAGCTAACATTGAAAAGAGTCCTTCTATTAGTGGTAGAAATGGTACCGGCATCTTTCCCCATGTGGAACCCCCAATTTATGGAGGGCCAATCCCCTCCACTCATTTGAATCATGCCGGTCCTCCTCCTAAATATGAGAAGCATGAAGATTTTGATTCTTGGTTCTATCGCTTTAAGCGTCATTTAAAACATGTGAACACTAACCTTTGGAGAATCATTGAAGAAGGTTTCTATCCTCATGACCCAAGCAACTTCACCCCTCGAGAAGCCGTGGACAATCAATTCAATGAGAGTGCTCTCTTCATCATCCAAGATGCAATCCTTCCCGAAGATCTCCCTCATCTTCGACCCCATGCCATGGCTAAAGAAGAATGGAAATGTGTCGAGGCTCTCTATCGAGGAAGCGCTAGCATTCAACGCTCCAACTATGAAGTGGTGCAAGATGAAGCCGATGAGTTTGCAATGAAAGAAGATGAAGAACCTCGTGAGCTCTTTCAAAGAGTGACCAAACTCGCGGTCACACTCCGAGATCATGGAAGCAAGGACACGGATGACAATTGGATCAAGCGAAAGTTTCTCAAGGCCATGATGCCCTACAACAAGGCCATGTCCTCCGTCATTCGTCAATGAACGGGCTTCCACTCCATGACCTCAAGTGAAGTGTTGGATGAGTTCGTTGAAATGAGCATCTTGGACAAGACCGCCGACAATGCGGTGCTCCGTTCTCAAAGGGCAAAGAAGCCCAACCTTGCTTTGAAGGCCAAGGTTATTATGGAAGAAGAGGAAGAAGTGGAAGATGAGGAAAGCAACCCCGAAGACACCAAATTTGATTACCATGAGCACATGGCCCTTGCTTCAAGACAATTTTGGAGCAAGAAGAGTTCAAGACCCAACTTCAACAAGAACAACTCAAGTGGCGTCAAGGGCAAGCAACGAGTTAGAACTTGCTTTAACTGTGGCAATGTGAGCCATTTCGTTGCGGATTGTCCTTACGAGAAGCGGGAAGACAATGGTGGCAAATTCATCCGAAAAGACAAAGCCAAGTCCTTCCCCAACAAGAACAACTTCGCCAAGAAGACTCCCACTCGTGGGTTGGTGGTTCAAGAAGAATACCAAGAGGATGACGATGATGATGAAAATTAAGAAGCCATGGCCATGGCATCCGTTGCCATTGCTACTACTCCTCGGGTGTCTCTCTTTGATTCACCCAACGAGAACATCACCGCCAAATTGCTACTACTCCCCGGGTGTCTCTCTTTGATTCACCCAACGAGAACATCACCGCCAAATGCCTCATGGCTAAATATTCAAACAAGGTAACCCCCAACATTAAAACCACCATCATTACTAATCCCTCCATGGAGGAGTGCATTGATGAACATGATGGGTCTAATAAAGAAGTGAATGAGTTTGACTCTTTTATGAGTAAGCTCAAGGGCAAGTCCAAGAAGCATTTTGTTGCTCTCTTGGAACAACTTGGTGAGGCCAATGACATGATCGAGGCTCACGAAGAAACCATCTCTAAGATGGAAGGTCATAGTCGTGACTATGCCGATGAGATACGGATCTCTCTAATGCTCTTGAGGAAGAGCGTGTGCATCGTTTGACTCTTGAGGAGTCACACAATGATGACCATGCTAAGTTAAAGAAAGATCTTGATCATGCTCTTGTCGTGTCTCGTGTGCTAACTTCCGAGAAGGCTAAACTTGGGGTTGATCATGCTAGACTCAAAGAGGAGTTTGAGATACTTGACAAGGCCCACAAGGTCTTGAAGGGTGCTCACGCTAACCTCAAGGAGTCTCATGCTCAATTCCAAGTTAAGCTAATCAAGGAAAAGGCCACCTTTCCTCACATGGTATTAATTGATAATGCATGTGCTACTAACCCGTGTTGTGAGCATGTGCATCTTGTGGAGGAGAATGCCAAGTTGAAAGATCAACTTGAGAAAGGCCTTGTGACATGCATTCAAGGTGAGAAGAACCTCAATTACCTTTTGAGCAATCAAAAGGAAGTTGTGGCCAAGGAAGGAATTGGGTTTGCACCCAAGTCCAAGAGCAAGAAGAAGAAGAACAACAAGACCAAACGTCCTCCTCCTCTCAAGCAAACATTTGTGAAAGAGGGAGAGGGTGCTCCTAAGGAGAAGAAGGAAAAAGTGAAGGGAGTTGACATCCAAAAGGACAAAAGCATGTCCTCAAACAAAGCCGGCGACTTTAACCCGTCATATGTGTTGTGCCGTGCTAGTGATGGACATGTTTATGCTAAATTCGTTGGTTCTTCTTATGAGTACATTGAATGGTCTATTTGGGTTCCCAAGACCCTTGTTACTAACATAAAAGGACCCATTACTAAATGGGTACCTAAAACCAAGCATTGATCTCTTGTAGGTGTTTGTTTCTGGTGGGGGATCATGGTTGCTCGATAGTGGAGCAACAAATCATATGACCGGGAGCAAGGACTTGGTGGTGGACGTGCAAGAGATTCCATCTATGCCCACCAATGTCGAGTGGGGTGATGCATCACATTCTAAGGTATTGGGTCTCGGCAAGGTTGTCATTTCTCATGATCTAACGATCAAGAAAGTCATGCTTGTTGAGTCCCTTGTATACAATTTGCTTTCCGTTCGTCAACTTGCACTCATGGGTTTTGCTACATTCTTTGGCATTGATACCGTGGCCCTCTTGTGGAGCAAGACTCTTAAAGTAGCCTTTGTTGGGCATGTCGAGAACGGTCTCTATGTGATTAACTTTTCGGAGCGACCCACTAAGACCGCGACATGCCTAATGGCTAAAGTTGACGTGGGATGGCTTTGGCATCGTCGTTTAGCCCACGTTAATATGAGATCTTTGCAAAGTCTTCTCAAGGGGGACCATGTCCGTGGACTAACAAATGTTAGTTTTGCCAAAGATCGTGCTTGCAGTGCTTGTATCGAAGGAAAGCTTCATGAAAAGGCTCACTCTCCATCAACCATCATCTGCTCGAAGAGACCCTTGGAGCTCCTTCACATGGATCTCTTTGGGCCTCCATCTTTTGATAGTCTTGGAGGTAGAAAGTATTGCTTGGTGATTGTGGATGACTATTCAAGATACACTTGGGTATACTTCTTCAAGAGGAAGAGTGAGACTCAACAAACCGTCATCGACTTTGAAAATGAAGCTCAACGTCAACATAATGCCAAGATCTTGACAATAAGAAGTGACAACGGCACCGAGTTCAAGAACTACACCTTGGATGAGTTTCTCAGTGATGAGGGGATCAAGCATCAATATGCTGCACCTTATACCCCTCAACAGAATGGTGTAGCGGAGAGGAAGAACCGGACGTTGATGGATGCGGCAAGGACCATGATGGCGGAGTTCAAGTCTCCATAAACTTTTGGGCCGAAGCCATCAACACCGCATGTCATGTATCCAATCGGCTCTATCTTCACAAAGGCTTGAACAAGACCCCATATGAGATACTCACCGGCAACAAGCCCAACCTCAAGTACTTCCGGGTGTTCAGTTGTAAGTGTTTCATTCTCAAGAAAGGTGTTCGTTTGTCTAAATTTGAGGCTAGATCTCATGAGGGCAT
Source organism: Triticum dicoccoides (assembly GCF_002162155.2). Lineage (NCBI taxonomy): Eukaryota > Viridiplantae > Streptophyta > Magnoliopsida > Poales > Poaceae > Triticum > Triticum dicoccoides. The sequence continues at coordinate 401,017,777 of NC_041391.1, read as the reverse complement.
ATTTGTTGGTTATGCTACAAACTCTCATGCTTACCGTGTTCTCAACAAGTCCACCGGACTCATTGAGGAGACGTGTAACGTGGAGTTTGATGAAAATAACGGCTCCCAAGTGGAGCAAAGTGGTACTTGTGATGTAGGTGATGAAATTCCTCCCCAAGCCATAAGAAGAATGGGTATTGGTCAAATTCTACCCATTGAGGAACCCCTTGTGGCCGAAGGAGAAGGACAATGCTCTACTCAAGTGGAGCCATCACCTCACCAAGACCCACACGCTTCCGAAGAACAAAGTGAAGGCCCTCAACATCGTGAACAAGACCAAGGGCAAGATCAACCTCAAGATGGTGGTGAACCTCTAAATGATGCCCAAGGTCAAGTTCTTCCCCTCGAGCAAGTTCAAGATCAAGAGCAAGCTCAAGATCAAGAACAAGCTCAAGACAGCGCTCAAGATGATCAAGTCAACCCTCCTCCTTCCACACCCGAGGAGGAATTAGAGCGTCGTGCCGCGAAGATTGCTTCCAAGCTCACCACCCAAGGCCATCTCATGGAAAATGTGGTTGGAAGCCTAAGAAAGGGGGTAAGCACTCGCAGACAATTAGCAAACTATTGTGAACATCACACGTTTGTCTCTTGTGTTGAACCCCAAAAGGTCTATGAGGCGCTCGAAGACTCGGATTGGCTCAATGCCATGCATGAAGAACTCAACAACTTCGAGTACAACAAAGTATGGAGATTGGTGCCAAGGCCATCAGGGGACCACAGCGTCATTGGAACCAAGTGGATCTTGAAGAACAAGCAAGATGCTCATGGGAACATCGTTCGCAACAAGGCAAGATTGGTAGCACAAGGCTACTCCTAAGTCGAGGGCATCAACGACGGTGAAACCTTTGCTCCCGTTGCTCGTCTTGAATCCATACGTTTGTTGATTGCCTATGCTTCCCATCACAACTTTAAGTTGCAACAAATGGATGTGAAAAGTGCTTTTCTTAATGGTCCTATTAATGAGTTGGTCTATGTCAAGCAACCCCCCGGGTTCGAGGATCCCTACTTCCCGGATCATGTGTATCAACTCGATAAGGCACTCTATGGCCTTAAACAAGCCCCACGTGCGTGGTATGACCACCTTACCGAGTTGTTACAAGATCGTGGATTTGAGGTGGGGCTAATCGACCCCACTCTTTTTACTAAGAAGGTCAAAGGGGAGTTGTTTGTATGCCAACTATATGTTGATGATATTATCTTTGGTTCTCCTAACAAAGATTTCAATGAGGAATTTGCCGCTCTCATGACCTCCAAGTTCAAGATGTCTTCGATAGGAGAGTTGAAGTTTTTCCTTGGTTTTGACATCAAACAAAGAAGAGAAGGAACCTTCATCAACCAAGCCAAATACACTCAAGACATGCTAAAAAGATTCAAGCTAAGTGATGTCAAGCCGGCTACTACACCAATGCCAACCAAGTGCCAACTTGACATTGATACCAATGGTAAAGCGGTGGATCAAAAGGTATATCGCTCCATGATTGGCTCCTTGCTTTACCTTTGTGCATCTAGACCGGATATCATGTTGAGTGTGGGGATGTGTGCACGGTTTCAAGCCGCACCGAAGGAAAGTCACTATGTGGCGGTCAAGCGAATCTTTAGATATTTGGCTCATACCCCAAACTTTGGCTTATGGTACTCAAGAGGGGCAAACTTCAAGCTTGAAGGATTTACGGATTCTGATTGGGCGGGAGACAAAGTGGATAGGAAGTCCACTTCTGGAGGGTGCCAGTTTCTTGGGTGCTCTTTGGTGAGTTGGTCTTCCAAGAAGCAAAGTTGTGTGTCTCTCTCGTCCACCGAAGCGGAATATGTGGCGGCCAGTAGTTGTTGTGCGCAACTCTTATGGATGAGGCAAACTTTAAAGGAATATGGTGTCATTTGTGACAAAGTGCCTCTTTGGTGTGACAACGAAAGTGCCATCAAGATCTCTCTCAACCCGGTGCAACACTTCAAGACGAAGCATATTGAGATTCGATATCATTTCATCCGGGATCACATTAGGCGAGGGGAGATCGATCTCAAGTATGTCAACACTCATGATAACCTTGCAGATATTTTCACGAAGCCCCTGGATGAAGCAAGATTTCGCGAGTTAAGGCATGAGCTAAATATCATTGATTCGAGCAATGTGACTTGAACCCTTGCACCCCCTACCACACTCATCTTGTTGTCTAGTTTAGATGTAGGCATGGACATAGGGGGAGTGTTGTTCTCTCAATGAACTCTCCCTCCCCCCATTATGCATAAATTGATCAACTCTTTCACATTAGCCATTTTTGATGGTACTTGTGCTTCAAAGACGAGTTTTGGTCATGGGCCCAAGGATAATTCTTCGCGGTGCCATACCAATTGACTCAAACATAGGTGGCTCCGGCCACCGCCCTCTCTTGAGAGAGGACAGAGCTCGCTCTATTTCGTGTGGTTGTTTTTGTTTGAGTGGTTTCTGGTCCATTGCGTGTGTGTGTTGCCTTGTTGGTCTTCTCTTTCTCTTGTGTTTTCTTTCCGTCTTCTTGGAGTTTTAGCCGTTGGTCTAGAAGTCGTGCGGTTGCTGAAGCGGTACTACCACTGGTGGCGAGCGGTACTACCGCTCCGAGCGGTACTACCGCCATCCAGCGTGGTACTACCGCTGTGAGGTGCGGGCAGGGGGTTATATCGGGGGCAGGGGGAGTTTCTTCTCCCCCATACCCATTCGCTCGCCTCCCCTCGCTCTGTTCCTCTCTCTCTTCAGCACCGGCGCCGCTGGAGGGCTCCGGCGGATCTCCCTCTCCGGGGCACTTCTCTCCATTCCCTTCGGTGGAGTCGATCCCCACCTTGTTCTCTTGCCATGGATGCCAGTATTGCCCCCGTTCCCTGTTTCTTTTTGTCTAGATTTCCAATCTAGCGTCTTAGGGGCAATAGCAGTTGCATCTCTAGATTTTTGGCCAGATCTAGGCTTGAGTAGGATGGAGAATGCTTCTAGACAGTGTGTATTAGTGTTGGGTTGGAGTATTTTTGAATTTGGTAGGACGGTAGTACCGGATCTGACCACGGCAGTTGGAACCGACTGATTTCCCCGCCTCGAGCGGTACTACCGCTCTCCCAGAGCGGTACTACCGCTTGGAGCGGTACTACCGCTCGGAAGTCGCGGTACTACCGCCCTCTACCAATTTCCACCATATTCCTACCTTTAAGTGATTCTTTTTGCTCGTATTTTGTGGCTTATGCTCGTTCTTTCTGGTTGTTTGCGTGGTCTTGTGTGTGGTTCCAGGTGATGAGGTCCCTGAGCATCAGGCTCGTCGTGTCAACCCCAGTCGTGCCACGTCCAAGTGCTACCGCACCACCGAGCCTGCCGGAGGTTCTTCAAGTGCTCCACCTCCACCTCAACTCCAGAAGAAGCCTGGGGTCAAGCCAAAGCCAGGCAAAACCATGCCAGAAATGCCACCAAAGGAGTTCTGGGCAAGGCGCCGCCGCAACCCGTATGAGGAAGACCAAGATCCCACTTTAGTCAACCATCCATTCTGGAACAGGTTCCAGTTTGCCATCTTCTTCGATGTTCTCAAAGCCAAGAAGAACCTCTATGTCAATGTGCACTCCATCGACACCGACCATATGGAGCAAGATCGTGAATACTTTGGTGAAGCTCTTCAGATGTGCACTCAACTGAACATTCTTGGGATCATGCAATTCAACAAGGACTATGATGCTGATATTGTGGCCCAATTCTATGCCACGGTTCACCTTGGGACTGATGAGGACAGGACACTGACCTGGATGACCAATGGCAAATTGCTTTCAGTCAAGTGGAAAGCGTTCATGGAGTTGATTGGGGTGCAAGATCTAGGTCTTGAGTCTTCTGTCGGCTTTTGCCCCCACGGCCGCCCCAATGCCACTCACAAGCAAGCTCTATGGCCCTATTGCACTTTGAGGATCAACCCTGAGACAAAGAAGGAAACCTATGAGCTGCCTGCCTATCTAGATATCCTTCACCGCATCTTCAGAGAGACTCTTTTCCCTCGTATCGGGAATCTGGACCAGGTTCACTCCTATCTCGTGGACATGCTTCTTTTCTGCCAGCGTGAGAAGGGACAGCACACCGGACTTGGATATCTCTCATGTTATGTGGTCTGAGCTGCTATCTGCTATCTCCGAGCGCAAATGCCCGATTTATGGTCCATTCATCATGCTGCTCATTGAGAAGGCCTGGGATCGTGTCTATCCCCAGGTGTTACTAGAGACCGGAGAGTTGATCTCTCACGATGTCAAGCGTCTGAGGAAGAAGGATAACTGGGGCACTCAGGCCCCTAGGATTGGAGTTCCTTCGTCTGCTTCTGCCATGGAGACCGAGGAGGAGACTGGGGCTGATGATGATGATTATGACTACATGCCTTCTGAGGTAGAGCCCTCTTGGGAAAAGAAGCTCAAGTCCAAGATGAAGAAGTTGTTCTACATGGAGGCTCACGGTCAGTACATGACACATGTGGCTGAGAAGAAGGCTCGCGGTCGCCACAAGGAGCTCATGCATCAGTTGGGTGCTACAGTCAACAGTGGATCTGAGGACCAGCTTACTGAGGAGGAGGAGTGGATTCAGCAGCACTACCCGTGGACCGATTCTGACGCCGAGCACTTCCAGACTGACGATGGTCGCGCAGATGATCCCGCTGACATCTGATGTGTGTGTCCGTCTACTGCTATCACCTGGAGCCGTAGCAACACTCCCTCTCCTTTTTGGTGTCTCGATGCCAAAGGGGGAGAGAGTTTAGGGATTTGTGCTTTGTGTCGTCTGTTTTCTATGTTTTCTGTGTTTGTGGTTTTATCGCTATTTGCTTTTGTTGGTTTGTGTCAGTGAGACCTAAGTTCCCGTCATATGGTGTGAGACATATGCTACCTTATATTTCCAGTATCTTTATCTATGTCACCATATCTTATGAGTTGCATGCTTATCTTGTTAGTTTATCTATGCTCCTCTCATATATCATGCTTAGGTGTTTGGTCGGTCTCTAAAATGTAGGGGGAGCGTTGATCCTAGTATGTGTGTTGTGCAGTCCAAAGCACTTATCGAGATAGCACACATCTGGGGGGATCTCATCTACATTTTAGGAATGTTGGTGTTTGCGCCTGTCCCATATCTTTCTTATTTGTGCAAATCCTGTATTGTCATCAATTCACCAAAAAGGGGGAGATTGTAAGGGCATATTTATCCCCGAGTGGTTTTGGTGATTGATGACAATGCTTTTGCGGACTAATCGTGTGCGTTAAGTTCTTTCAGAGATTCATCCATTGGCACGAGACGATTTTCTCCCCTCGGTGTTTTATTCAAGACGGTGTAGCTCCTTCGTTTCGTTGTTGGTGGACTAGTTTCGTAGGAGTCACCGTACTATCAAGAGGGGATCTGCTTTGGTAAGACTAGGGTGGAATCAACACGTACACATCCCTATCACACCCGTCGTTTTCCTTCCGCATCTTTGGAGCTGCACTTTCTCTTCCGTTCCTGCTCCGTTCTGTGCCAGCGGTAGTACCGCGGTCTACAGCGGTAGTACCGCCGAAGCTCTCCAGCGGTAGTACCGCTCCTCGAAGCGGTAGTACCGCTCTCAGCGGTAGTACCGCTCCGCAGGGAGGTAGTACCGCTTGGGGGTCTCGGCCGTAGTACTGCAGCTGTTCCGCGCTACTACCGCCTCGATTTGAGACCGGTGTTTTCTCGTGTCGGGTTTTGTGGTACTAGGCGCGGTAGTAGAAGCGGTAGTACCGCTCTTCTCCCGCGGTAGTACCGCTCTGGGGCCAGGGCCCTGTCTTCCTCGCCAGCGCGGTAGTACCGCTGGGTAGGGAGCGGTAGTACCGCTCTCAGCGGTAGTACCGCCCTGCCCTAGCGATAGTACCGCTCTGTGCGGGGATGTACAGTGGGGTAACGGTTGGATTGTTTCCCCCACTATATAAAGGGGTCTTCTTCCCCAAAGTTGACTCACCTCTTTCCCCCAAAGCTCCATTGTTGCTCCAAGCTCCATTTTCGCCCGATCTCTCTCCCTAGCCAATCAAACTTGTTGATTTGCTCGGGATTGGTTGAGAAGGCCCAGATCTACACATCCACCAAGAGAAATTTGATTTCCCCCACTTATCCCTAGCGGATCTTGTTACTCTTGGGTGTTGAGCACCCTAGACGGTTGAGGTCACCTCGAAGCCATACTCCATTGTGGTGAAGCTTCGTGGTGTTGTTGGGAGCCTCCAAGTGTTGTGGAGATAGCCCCAATCTTGTTTGTAAAGGTTCGGTCGCCACCTTCAAGGGCACCAATAGTGGAATCACGGCATCTCGCATTGTGTGAGGGCGTGAGGAGAATACGGTGGCCCTAGTGGCTTCTTGGGGAGCATTGTGCCTCCACACCGCTCTAATGGAGACGTACTTCCCTTTAAAAGGAAGGAACTTCGGTAACACATCCTCGTCTCCACCGGCTCCACTCTTGGTTATTTCGTGCCTTTACTTTTGCAAGCCTACTTGTGTTACATCCATTCCTTACTTATGTGCTAGTTGTTATTGCATCATATATGTTGCTCACTTAGTTGCACATCTAGACAACCTATTTTGTTGCAAAGTTTAATTTGGTAAAGAAAAGCTTAAAAATTGTTAGTTGCCTATTCACCCCCCCTCTACTCAACCATATCGATCCTTTCACCTGGGTATTCCTAAAAAAAAGTATAGCTGGGCTAGCCATTTTTAGCTTTAAAAAAATTAATATCTCGGCTGGATATCTGGCCTGGGCTAGACGGTTCACAGCCCGCCCAGTTAATACATGCAGCGATGTTTTCGTTGTTGTTCAGAGGAGAAAAATTAATATCTGGGCTAAACATCGAAAAACTCTACAGTGCTCACACCTCAAAAACACAAATACTGCTCGAGTTGCTTGGTCCCAGCTGTCGCCCGCTTCTTGTGCAATTCTCTCGTTTATTGACTACTCCCTCCTTTCCGGTTTATAGTGCTCAATTCAAAAATCTCACCAATCAAGGTAGATGGCAAGTGATGGAATACTTTTTGTAGTTTTGCAAAAGCACCTAATTAATGCTCTTGTTATCCTTAAAAAATTATGTTTATCAATGCATTAATTGCAATGCATGCATGCATAAAGTACATGCATTGGTCAATTTTCTCTTAATACTTGCATGCAATGATTTAATGCACCTTGGAATCTGAACATGTGATGGAAAACAACCAAACTGAGCCTTATAAAATGGAAAAACTAAAATTTTGAGATAAGCCCTATAAACCGGAAAGGAGGGAGTACATAGGTTGACAATGGTGTGGGACCGCGATGTCAGGAAACTAGGAGGAAGCAAAATAAATTATAGTTATATATATATATAAAATAAGGAGGCACTTGCATACGTGAGGCTATGGCCCTGGTGGGTCCCCATTGTCATCCTCTCCAAGTAAAGTCATCTCCTCGCCCGCGCGTGCTTTCCGCCCGAAACAGTCAGCGCCGGCCGCCCCGCTTCCCGGTGAAGGCGATTGCTCCACCTTCAAATGACACAAGTGCCGTCCGTCCGTCCATCTGTCACCCACATTAATTATACGCGGTTGACGAGATGGCTACTCCGGCGCCACACGTCCGTCCCTCTGCCCGCCCACCATTGCTATATAAACTGTTGCGCCGGCCATAGCCGCAGTCATCCACATCCATTCCCTTTCTCCTGTCCACACCACTACTGCCGACCATGGCTTCCTCGCGCTCCAACGCTCTTCGGGACAGGCGGACGACGGGCCACAAGGAGATGGCAGCCATTGCTGCCGACCGGCTGGCCGGCAGGCAGCCGGAGGATGATGACGTCCCAATGGAGAACATGATAGTCGATGGTCCGGCGCCAACCCCCTCCTCCGCGCCATCCTCATCGGTGCATTGCACCATGACCATCAGCGAGGCCCGTGCCCAATATATGGACATGGTGAGGCAAATGCGTGAGGAGCAGTTCCGGGAGGCGAAGGCCGACGCCGCCTACAACCACCATCTCCTCCAGGAGCACCTGCAGGCGGAGGAGCAGATCACCGCGGAGCGGGCGGAGCAGGAGGCGCTACTCGACTCGTACCGCTCCGCCCGCAAGGGCCGCCTCGAGCGCTGGCGATACCACATGCGGGTGGCGGAGGCTGCGGCCGCCTACAAAGAGGCTAGCAAAGAGGGCGATGAAGCAGACGAGGCGCTGTTTCGCGAGACCGAGGATGAGGCAGAGGACAATGCCGACTCCGACGAGTCCCCGCTCCGCTGGTGTCGATGAGGCCCTGCTCCATCGAGGCCCCGTGGCGCCAATAACGAGGCAGAGGACACAGTCGGCTCCGCTGAGGCCCCGCCCCGCCAACAACAAGGCAGAGGACATAGCCTGCTCAGCCAAGGCCCCACCCTGCCAGCAACATGGGGGAGGATTTCCACCGCTTCGCTGAGGCGCCGCCCGCCGGCAATGAGACAAAGGACATCGCCGGCTCTGCCGAGGCCCCGCCCCGCTGCCAACGAGGCCACGCCACACAGAAAACGAGGAAGAGTAGAACACGGTAGGTCGCCGCCGCTCGGGTCCAAGTAAGGCCACCTCTGCTACCCTCCGGTTGAAGCCAAGGTAGGCGGGTTGACCATTGACGGCCGGTTAGCTTCTTGGCGGCGACGTGGAGTCGGAGAGCTGCGCTGGAGAAGAACGCTGCTTCTACTTAACTGCTGGTGCAGTTGGTTGACTGACACATGGGCCCAACAGGCCACATGTCGGTTACGCAACTGCACCTGTAGTTAAGTCACTGAAGCTTCTGTTCGGCTCAGCGGGACACAGGTGCGTAGCTTCGGTTAATTAATTATACCTGCAGCGCACCCCTTTTTAGTTGAAGAATGTATGAAATGTAATGAAATCCGACATGTTTATATGAAATCCGACCGTGTATGAATGAATTTATTTCGATTAGTTCGAATTCCTGTATCACTGGCATTGGATGAACATGCAAAACAATACGTACTAGCATTATTCCCAGGGTGATCACCTCGTTTGCAGCAGTTTCACATGTACTCCCTCCGGTCCTTTCTAGTCTGCATACAAGTTTTGTCTGCAGTCAAAGTATCTCTACTTTGACCAATCTTATACAAAAAAGTATGCACTTTCACAATGTGCGAAGTAAAAAGGAATAGAAGGAGTACAAAGAGTTTGAGCAGCTTTTTAGCATTTCTGTACATTGCAATCAAACACACAGGCCTGGCAATTCATAGAGAACATTCAAAACAATCAATGATTATGCATCTCACCGACTCACATGTCAGAGGCAATATTTACTTCACAACTAAAGAATAAAGAAAAAATTGATCGACGCTGCTGACAGCAAAGGGCGTCCCATTCAAAAATATCAAACGCATGTCTTGATAAAATCAATGAGCAAAATTTGACAAGGTTGTCCCATTCCAAAATATTGAATGCCTACGATTGTGGAATGGGCAGGGTTTGCCATCAGTTCGTACATTGACATGGCACCTCGTGCTAAATAAACCACCTGTTCTTTTTGTGCAGGTCCACCAAAATCAACCAAATTCGTGCGTAGTTTGTATGATTTCGCCCTTATATGTTGCAATGCCTTGAACTTATCGGCACCTCCTTTCTTGTGGTGGAAATGAATGATTTGATGTATTCATGAACATTTGTGCAGTTCCCATTGAAATCAAGCTGAGCACCCCTGTTTGCACAAATACAAAAAAATGATTAGTATAAAGCAAATTGTACTATGAATTGACAGTTTCAACAGGCACCTACATGGTCCATGTAGAGCACACTTTTAGAAAAATGGAACTCACCAGAAAGAATCCTAGAACAACATTGTACTCGCACATCACAGCAAAAAAATGGAGATTTGTCAGTCCTTCTGAGCTGAAGTTAGTTTGGTATTGTGGGGAGTAATGTAACCATCCTTCAACTGCTCCTTCTGATGAGAAGATACACATGGCTTCTTCATCCTGGCATACTCGGAACTAGTCACTTCACGTACTCCATATTCTTCTTCAGAGGAAGATGATCCTGTTGTGCAAAGACAAGAGGACTACTAAATGATAGCATCCCTGTTTGCTCAAAAAAGGAAAGGAAATATTTAAAAAAGCACAGATGAAGCACTTTTCAAGGACAATACCACTTTTTCATGACAATATCTAAACAGTAGCACAACACCAATAGAGATGACAAAGCTCAATCATATGGATGAAATCAGTGGGCGAGTACCAACCTTTGTCAGGAGGCTTATTGTGTAGAGCATACAGATGAAGCACTTGTCCGGAACCATCTGTTGCTATCTATGGTGGTGGCCATGCTTACTATATACTCCTCGATTAGTTTAATGTTTCCAACATCTTCTTATGCAGTTCCACTAAAATATATGGTATCTTCAAAGAAGATCCCTGTTTGCACAAGTAGAGATAATTACGTATTACATTAAGAGTGGCATCAAAGCAGTGGAAAAACAATTGGTCATTCCAACCATAGCAACAAATTAAGATGCAAAACTATATCATTACTTGTGTCATCACAGTTCCAGTGCTTCATTATAGCATCGAGAGTTGATTTTTGTTTTTCTTCCGCTTGTTCTTCCCCTTCATCACTTGGTTCAATAACAGACAAGCTTCGCCTTCAATTTAAGATTTGGCATGTCAATTAGGGAGCACAAGTATAGTACTAAACTTAATTTTCTGATGGAAGTGGCAAAATACAGGCCAACAATTGTGAAATATCCTTATCTTACCTCAATGGGATATTATGGTGCACATACAGATTGGAAGTCTTGTCTCCATTTGTGCAGTTCACTAAAATCAAGCAACATTATCGTACAAGTAGCACAACATATGAAAGCACACTGCAGAATCATGTGAAAGAAGGCTAGTACTGACCTCTCATGATGCGGAATTCAAACAACTCACAAGAAGAAGATCTTAACCAAATTCGCCTTAAGGATAGGAAGTAAGGTCTCCTCTTATGCAGTTCCACTAAGATCAAGCAATCAAGCAACGTTGTCGGTGTGACATTTTGGTTGAACTGCACAAAACACTCTTAAAACAAAAGTGTTTTGTGCAGTGCAACAAAAGGTCACAATGGCAACGAGGTGAAGTAGATAACCCTGTTTACACAGAGGTGCCAAGGAAACAATTAGTGGTCAATAACGGTGGATGACACAAAAGCCAACAAAAATAAGCATCTACCTTATCTAAATGGGAAAGAAAGCAAGACAGTAGCATTTCTCAAATGGTGGCATTGATTAATATTAACATAGAGATTATATTAACAATAAAATTTGTTAAACATGTAATTTGCTTTTAACAGTGGCATTGCATCAATTTTCCAGCGGCATTATTAGAGGGTGTTTGTTTACAGGGACATTTTGGTGTAGGGACTAAAAAAACTCCGTGTCAGTCCCATCTAAATCAAACAGGAGGGACTTTTAGGGACTAAAAGTGGGCATTTGGGACTAAACAAAGAAGACCCCGAGGGAGTCTTTTTGGGACTTTTTCCAACAGTTGCCCCTGCCATGCATCACACCTTGTATCTATTAGTTCATTACTAGGGGTAACATGGTCTTTTAGCATGTCATTTAATAACCTATAGTCCATGTTTAGTCCCTGGAACCAAGCAGATAGGGACCAGGGAGTTTTTAACCAAACAGGGCCTTAGATTAACAACAGCTAATGAGTTGCACGGGACAGTGGACGCACCAGCACCATGTGCATCTACCGATGTACTGTGGTCATGCACAGTCTGTTGCAACAAAGAACAAACAACCAAGGAGCATATTTGTGTTGGTCCCAGTTTTGTTATCTTTAGACACCTTTCCCTATGTGAGCGCAGCAAATCTAGTCCTGCTCAAACTCTACAGCCTTGTCCCTTCTTTTCCTTTTTGAACTAGTACTTTCGCCCCTTCCTTTCCTCTTTGAACCACGTCCTAGATTTATGCGATACAACTTTCCCCACTACTTTCCCCCATTCCTTTCCTCTTTGAACCATGTCCTAGATTCATGCTATACAACTTTCCCCCTTCATTTCCTCTTTGAACCACATCCTAGATTCATGCTATATACAACTTTTCCCACTACTTTCCCCCACTCCTTTCCTCTTTGAACCACGTCCTAGATTCATGGTATACATGCAGCTAGAGCAATGCATGTGGAGTAAGTAAATTATATCTTAAGGTTCTTGTGGCGTGGTTCGGTGGGCGACGGGACGGCGGCAAAGAAGAAGGGGTCGGAGGCCCTCCCGCGCTGCCGCTGAGTGGAAAGTGAACAGCTGCGCCGGTAGTGGATTCCCTCCCTCGCCGACGGCAACAACGTTAAGCCTCCTTCCCTTCCCGCGGACGGATCCTGCCGGCTCTTTGAGCAGCAGTGAGGGGAGAGAGAGGCCAACGAAGTCTTGTTTAGATCTGGAGAGGGCGAGAGAGTGTGAAGAGAGCAACTACAAGCGCTGAGGCTCCAACGTGTATATATATACTGGAGAGAGAGTGTGAAGCGTGCAAACCCTAGAAAACAAGTGCCGAGGCTGCAGCTTATACGTGATGAGGTGATTATACGGTCACTACGAGATCGTATAGCTCCGTATCCATCCATTTTGACCAGTCAAAGAATCCTCCTGGCACAAATTATGCTCAAGTGTAGTTATCGAACCCGAGACCTCAAGTTTGATGAGCGAACAGGCTAACCAGCTACACAACCCTCCCGTTATGTTCAACGAGAGGAAAATAACCTTTTATACATTCCTGCATTCGTGTGACAAGCATGCCGTATTTTTTGTGTGTGTGGGAGTCATTGGGATTTCAATCATAATCGTGTCAAGTGGCTTTGGTGGTAAGACTATCCACAGTGGTGCAAAAATAATGCAGCCTTAGTCACCTTACCTCTCTCCACGTAGTACATTGGGTCCCATCAGTCAGAGGGTGAAACAAACAAATTAATAAGAAAAATTAAAAGTGCCAACGGTGTATCTTACCTCACACATCTCGCTACTGCTCGGGAACACTGTCCAATTGATCCCTTTGTTCGCTCACGTACTATTTTAAGTGAATCCTTACATGCACATAAATTTTGGGCACTTGTATTCGACTTAAGTCAGTGTGCCACCGTATCTCATATACTTACTACTCCCTCTGTCTAGGTGTAATAAGTCACGTTAGAAGGTGGAACGGGACCAAGGTGTATGCGTGGGCGTGTGTGTGTTTAACAACATGTGTGTGTTAGAGAGAGCGACAGATCGACCTACTCCTACAGAGAGATGGTGTGTAGTGTACGATTTTAGCCGCGAGAGTCGGTGCATCCTCTCGTTTCCGGGCGTGTCCAGTAGGGACATTCGGACAGCTGCCACGCCCGCTCCTGACCAGCCTGGCCCACCCAAAGCCCCTCCATTGCCCGCGCGCGCTTCCCGCCCAAAACGGTCAGCACCGCTCCAAAGAATCGGTGCCGCATTCATGCCCGGGCAGAGCGGACGCGACCTCTCACTGGCGCAAGAGTGATGGTTGCTTCGTCCGTCCAACTTACTGCTGGGTCTATGTGATTTGACGGCTCATTGGTCTTTATTACTGAGGTGGTAGGACTGCTGGATGTCCCACGCTTTCGGCGAAAGGAGGTACTACTACTACTAGATTAGAATTTTCTCCATTCTTACAGCGGAGGAGTGCAAGAGAAGTGAAAACACGCAGGCTCAGTGATTACATGACCCACCTCACACTATCACCGTGCGACACCTAACTCTTTACATAGTACTCCCTCCGTTCCTAAATATTACTAGATGAGTCCCCGCGCGTTGCTGCGGAACAGCCATATATCTCTCTACGCAAAATTATCGATTTCATAGAACTAAAAAAAACTCTATAACCGCATGACAAATGTGGTAGCCAAACTAAATAAACTCCCATCATCATTTAGATCATCCCACGTAAGGAAAAAAGATCAGCCAACTCCTACTGCATAATGGGATTATATTTTCTTTTTGACATGTTAGTGGGACTTAAAAGCTCACTTACATGCATGCTACCGGTGCATGCTTGCATGCAGACATGTTGATGTGATTTAAAACCCACTCACATGCATGCCACAGTATTTCTGCATGCTTGCATGTGGCTTAGTGCGGAGCCTCTCAACGTCTAGATCAGACGGCTATTATGGACCGATTTACTTCATCTAACGGCTACATCAATTTTGATTATGTGGCTCAAGGAGAGGATAGAGAATTCCTAGTAGTGGGGGCTAGCTATTACTAGTAGATAAGTCTTTGTAGAGATTCCACTAGGTGAACTACATACGGAACAAAATGAATGAATCTACACTTAAAATGCATCTATATACATCCGCATGTGGTTCAAGGTGAAATATCTACAAAGACTTATATTTAGGAACAGAGGAAGTACTAGTATAGTACGTACTGTAATTTATCAGCGAGATAAATTTGTACAATGCTATGAAGCTTCCAGCTTCTGTTACATGTATCTTGCGTCCAAGGTTGCCCGTTGCAACATTTCATCAAATACAAAGGAGACTAACATGCATGCCATTGCATCTCAATGATTGACAGATCATAGCAAATATGTACTCCCTCCGTTCCAAAATAAGTGTCTCAACTTTGTGCAAACTTTAGTACAAAGTTGTACTACTACTAAAGTTAACAGTTATTTTGGAACAGAGGCAGCTAAAGAAAAGACGATCCATGCAGTCCCTAGCCCTTGAACTGTGAACCCTGACCAGGCTTCAATTTGCTGGCAACGTTCGAGCTTCCTAATAAATGAAGTTTGCAACCTTTTGACCATCGGATCATTTTGTGCAGTTTCACCAAAATCGAGATGAGCATCCCTGTGGCAAAGAAATTGAAGAAGCGTGATTAGAATAAGATTACAGGGACTAATTGATGAGACATAAACTCATCACAAATACAGTACGTAGAAGCCAGTAGAGGTATGTGCGGGGCAAAGAAGTAGAGAAATATCCACAGGGAGTGACGTGGGCAGCTGGAGCAGTGGTGCAAGCCGGTTGTAAAGGGAGTTGTACCCGAGGGACGTAGCTCAACCTTGAGGAGGGCGGCGGGAGGCGGCAACTGCCCACATCGCGGTAGTGAGCAAGGGACGAAGGCAACCTCACCGGCTTTGTGAGAGAGAACGGCGGGGACCCCTGATCGGGACGTGCTGACAGTGGGTTTTCGCCATCGGTGACGGCCACCGCATCTACACTAAGCATCCACCCCTTCCCCAAGCGGACGTGATCCGCTGAGATGTTAGAGATGTGGCCACAGTCATTTTGTGCGAGAGAGTGTGAAGAGAGCAACCCCAACAAGCAACCGTGTAGGCTAGCCCGTCCTGACTATGTATATAGTGGAGCGGTTTCCTTTTCTCTCCATATGAACCTATCATATTGCGTACGTGCCACTGAAGAAAACAAAACTTTATTTATGAATGACGCGGCACCTACTACTCGTTCTCCTATAACCTTGCGCTTGGCATCTCCAAAATATTAACCTTGCGATTGGCTCTTCGCCTCTTCTGGAAGTCGAGCAATAATGGTAGTGCAGTATATATCATTCTGGCTATATGAGACCGAATGAATTGCTGCACATCCACCACATGGGCGAGGGTCGAGGGGCGAGGGAGAGTGCTACATACGGAGCAAAATGAGTGAATCTACACTCTAAAATACGTCTATATACATCAGTGTTTGGAGTATGTACTAGTAGTTCATATTGAAATATACTAAATGACATATATATTCCAAACAATATGATATAATCTCTATAACCAAGGTAGTAGGGACGAGGATTAAACGGAGGGAGTAGTAATTTTTTTTCCTCATCCTGCGAGCCACCGTGCACATGGGCGAGGGAGCGGGCATAAGGCGGAGCAAGCTTCGCCTCATCCTGTGAGCCACCGCGCCCGTGGGCGGGGGAGACGGCGTAGTAAGCAAGCTTCTCCTCATTCTGCAAGTTGACGGGACACATCAAAAGTACTCCAGTGTATAGAGCCTTGCCTCTAAGGTAGGCCCCACATGGTTTGCCTCTTTTTTTAACGTAACACGTCAAGTCGCAATTTGTTTGTTCACTCGTGGTAGACGATCCTCTCTCCACCAAGTGGACAACCAGTACACGTGCCAAATTACCACGCGGGCTGCCTTTTTCGTACAGAAATGAGCTCCACCGTGTACCCGCGCGGGTGTGGTTGGGAAAGAGATGGGAGTATGTGCGCTGTGCATGCACCTCTTCTCTTCGTGCACGTCCCCCACCTACGTGGGTGTGTGTGAGAGATACAAACCGCGTTCATGAGTGTTTTTTGTTTTGGGGTGGGGGGTTGATTTCGTGAATTATTTGTGGGAATATGTGTCGATGACATCTCAAACAAAATTTTGCATGCAATGTGTGTGAAATCGAGGCCTATCCATATCATACATAGAGGGTCGGGCAATCCACGAGAAGAGAGGGAGGGGTCATAGCTATCGATAGAGTCGAAGAGAGGATCAAGTGGGTGGGTGCGAGATCGATGAAGAGAGCCATCGAAATTGTGTGTGTGTGTGTGTGTGTGCAAGTCAAAGATATAGGGCAATTGGCCTACCGGAACGTTAGAGGGCACATGTCAAGTTTGT
>NC_041391.1:400998088-401000789 GCF_002162155.2 Triticum dicoccoides | reverse complement strand
ACTCGTATATGTGTTGAGAAGGAGAGACCCAGCTATGTCTCGAGGGAGATCGGTCGACATCCATACATAACTGAAGGACAGGAAATATGATGGGACAGAGAGAGAGAGGAGAGAGAGAGAGGGAGGGAGAGGGAGGGAGAGGGGTAGAGTGCTGGATGGGTGATGGAGTTGCTTCTTGGAGATGGTGGGAGAGGCCTACTAGACAAACTGAGGGTGGAACTGCAATGTTATCAATAAGAGTGGGGATGTGTTTCTGTGTGTGCCTGTGCGTGATAGATCTGTCGGGACGCATCCATGGATGATGAAGCGGAACCATGTGTTTGGTAAGCAAACCTAACTAGATCGGTAGATCAATTGTTGTTTGTCGAAGGAAGGGGGAGACACAACTAATGAGGTAGATCGATCGACGTGTGGGTAAAAACAAGTTATAAGGACCTAGCTAGGTATATGTATAGCGAGAGATTGGTCGGTGTACCTCCATTTGTTAGAGGCAAATAAGGCCCAGCGAGATGGATAGACAGAGAGAATGGAGCTAGGAGGTGGTGCGAGAGGCCCAACTACTAGCTAGATAGGGGAAGGAGTGTGCGGTTGTGAGATTGATGAAAAGAGGGGCGAGAGTTTACACGTGTGTGTGACCGTATGAGAGACACGGGGCAAGGACACATAAAGGAGGAGATTGAAGGTGTGTGTGTATGTTGTAGGCAGGCATCACTGGAGAGGTTTATCGATCGGTGTGTGTCAGAAAGGAGTTGTGGAGACTCTGGGAGAACGACCTAAAGAAAAAAAATGAATGTGCCCGGTGGATAGATTGCCGAGGGAGGGGGAGGGCGAGGAGGGCGTGTGCATGCACGAGAGAAAGTTAGTGGTAGCTACAAAGGTTAGAGGATTGTGTGGGTGTAAGAGACTAACAAAGATCATAATTTGATATGAAAGCGGATTCATATATTTGAATAGGAGATCATAGTGTTTTAAACATTGCATGCATGAATATAGCGGTGATACACGTCCTGTGCACATGTTATACCATAATGTGATAATGCATGGCGTTTGCAACTCACAGCTAAATGCCGAACAATCTAAACCATACTATACATCAAACAATCTCACATTTTATTTGAATTTGTGATAATGTGTGGCGTTTGCAGCTTACGATAAATATCGAACAATCTAAACAATACTATATATCGAACATTCTCACATTTTATTTGAATTTGTGGTAATGTGTGGTGTTTGCAACTCACATCTAAATACTTGTAGGCGTAGGGGGCGGGGCACCATACATAATGTGATAAACACATTATACATATGAGAGATGGTTTAGATTATGAAGATCTAGCTAGAGCTAGAAATGTAATGTGATTTGAAATCAAAATAAAGTGGATTCAAAAAATCGAGTTCGAGTTCATATAGTACACATAGTTCATATGTAACTCGAGACTAATCATGTGGTGTGGTGTGAAGATAATACACAAACGATGGTTTAACTTGACAATAATGATGATTGTAGATCTTACTAAAATAGAGAAACGAATTCAAATGCTTTGACTTCACAACAATCATTACTGTAGATCTTATTCAAATAGAGAAACGAGTTCAAATTTAGTTCATACTGAAGCAGTAGTATATACGTTTGGAATGCACTAAAACGTTCATTTGAGTAGTAGGTTGCATGCATTATACACGTAGCGAAATATTTTAATTGAACATAACATGAATTCAAAGTTTTGAATGACATTTGTAGTGCGCATTGATTTGGTACAATACACGTTAGGCTTGTCCGAAAATTTCAACCCGCGCCTTGTTAGCCCAAAATATTTAAGATATATCTTTGTCTCGTTGTGCTCCGACAACTCCCTCCATCTCAACCCGCGCCTTGCTATTCCGAAATTACAACGCGCGCGAAAACTCCCATCTCATGTGAAATCCAGACACGCAAAATGCCCGTGGTACCCCTGAACCGAAAGAACCGCCTCAAATCGGTGGGGGTACTTTCGTAACTTACCCCACATTTCGGACAAACGTGTCTCTAAGCCATGGTTCCCCACTGCCATCCCATCCGCCCACCCATTCGTACACCAAGGCCGCGAAAACCCATGACGAAACCCCACACCCTGCTCCGTCCGCCACCCAGCCGGAGCCTCTTCCTCGATGACGTCGTCCACAGCAACACCTCGACATCCCTCATCCACCGTACCGGATGAGGATCCGTCGTCGATCTCATCGTCCCACCGGTTCAGCCACCCCATCCTCCACCTCCAAGGAGCTGCCCTGACGTTCCCCTCGTCTTTCTCACCACCTCCATTCCCACACCGCCGTCTTCACCCGCACCACCAGAAGAGCATCATCATCAACGTTTCCTCGGATGAAGCTGCGGCCTAATCGGCACCACCAAAGAGGTTGTACACTAATCGCTGCATCTTCTTCTTGATTCGACCTCACGGTGCTGCCGGCGCTCGATCCCAAGCCGACACGACGTGGCTCCATCCACGGCGGCATCGCCGACCACTTCCTCCACGGTGTCGCTCCCTCGGCGGTGACGTCCACATCAGTAGGAGTTGCTGCTGCTTTAGCTCTCGCTCGCGCTACTGCTCTGCTCTTGCTCTCAGTCCCTTGCTCGGTCTGCTCTTGCTCGCGCTGCTGCTCTCGCTCTTATTCTTGCTTGCGATGCTGCTCCGATTTAGCTACACTCCAGTCGACTGAA
>NC_041391.1:400946930-400997636 GCF_002162155.2 Triticum dicoccoides | reverse complement strand
GTGGGGAGTGTTTTCGGGGCAGGCGGGGCGGCGGGGGGCTGCTATTTGGCCGGTGGTGGCTGGCGGCTCAGTTGGGTGGAGGTTGAAGATGAACCGCAGGCCCTTGATTTCGTATCCAACGGCTGCAAAATCGACTGACCAGAGATGAAAAAGTCAGTCGATCGACGTGTAGCCTCACCTTGCTAGTGCGTTCAGTTTCAACAGCAAAATTCAGTTGCGACAGTTAAGTTCAGTTTTGGCAGTTAAGTTCAGTTTCGACAGTTAAGTTCATAGATGAGCGGCTGATGTATTTTACATCTAGCACTTTGTGGTTATGTATTTTATGTCATGTATTGGAGATGCTATTAGAATTCCACTCAGGTTAACGTTGTTCATTGTCTCTCTTGTCCTGCTTCAGCCTCGGCGTCGTACAACTCATCAGAGCTGCTCCAACGACGAAACCCTCCATCACAGCGGAACAGTACCTCGGGCTCCATCTCCAGACGCCTAAGATCTTCTTCTCCTCCTCTGACAGCAAAGTCAGTCGGAGCATCCTCACCAGCCAACCCAATCACACTGAGATCGACATGGCTTCACCAAAGAGGTTGTACACTTGTTGCATCTCTTTTTACTCTACTTGTTATATATATTGTCCACTGAGCACACGGATTTGTTCCTTTAGTGTTTCCTTGAAAGAAAAAATGTAGGAATTTTAATTTTCACTTGTCCTCCTTTTCAAATTCCTATTCATGAAGCACAAGACTAAGAGATAGTAGCATAATAGCATTATAACCGTACATTTTCTTGTGGTTTGACTTAATCTCACCATGCTTCTTTGCATCCTGTGATCTTCCAATTGTTGTGAATCAAACACCCAGATTGGCAGAAATCCTGTGTTTTTAAATTCTCTGTTTTGCACGTGCATTCCTATCCTATTCCTGTCTATTTCCTATCCCTGCATTGTTGGAATCCTCCAATTCAAATGAGCCCTTACAGAATTACTTCTCTTACAGATAGTTGTCAAAGAAAACCTTGCGTGGTTTGTCCCGCTCCTTCTACGCCGTCGTCCACCCCAGCTCAGCTGCTCCAACGACAGAAGGGTCCAGCACAGTAGGGATCCAGCCTCCAGACTGTCTTTTGCTGCCTCAGATCTTCTTCCCCGCCGCCGGCAGCCATGAAAACTGCATTACCATCATCAACCGAGTAGATGACCTCGAGGACTACACGGGTCCGCAAGAGAGGTCACACTCTTTCGTGTCTGCTTACGTTATGCATCACTTAATATTACATGCTACTTATCGTCCTGTTCACCGATTAGACTCTGAGTCAGCTCCAAACTAATGGTCAAACTTGAGTTTTTAAATGGTTGTGGGGTACATATCGGGGCCGCTATCAATAGTATCTATCTACTATCTGGTTAATCTCCGGTGTCTACTATGAGTTTCATATTGGGTGGGAAACAAACAGTAAAGAAGCCATTATCTATATTTTTTAACTGAAGCCATTATCTACCTGCTATTATTGGTTTTGGGTCTATCCACAGGTTGCTACCATCACTCTGGATTTCTGCATGCACTCCTTACATAATCTCACTATGTTTTATTCCTATGCATGACAATTATTGTAAACAATGGAACTGAACATGTAGAGCAAAAGAGACGAGCCTTGCATGGCAATAAAATTTCATGCAGACATCGCTCCATGGTAGGCGCAAAGGCAACCCCCCTCCACGCATTTCGGATTGTAATCAAGAGGAAGATATCTGTTCTGAGGGGATTCAGAAGGAGAAGACAACTCCTATTTACCCCCTGAGGTCTTCGCTCTAACTTGGCTTGCTGATGTTGGTTATATCATGCATATGGTGTCTTGCATTGCTTACTTTATACATCAAATATGTCATCTGCTTAGTTTAGACATCCTTTTTGCGAATGCCATCTGCTTAGTTTATTCATTGTTTATGTGAATTATGCAACACCATCTTGTTTAGCCAGGCATCATATATGTGAATTTTGCAATGCCATCCTGCTTAGCCAGTCATCTTATATGTAAATTATATCCGGCCATCCTTTTTTTTGTTAAATATTACATTTGTCAACAATGTTAGTACATTCAACTGCTCTTCGTGTGCATCAGCCATTTGACACGGTGATGGCAAATTTTGGAGTAAAAACAAGGTCTTCAGAGCAGACTATGCTATCTGACGAAGCGCATATCTCGCTGGTTACGGATAGCTCCTTAGAGGAGGATTCAGAGACAGATGACCAGTCCTATTCCCCCCTCCCGAGGTGTATGCTCTAACTTGGCAGGGTTATGTTGCTCATATTGTGCGTATGATGTCTCGCATTGCTATGTCATTTGATTAGTTTAGACATGCTTTGTGTGAATGGCACCTGTTCAGTGTCTAATTACCATATATGTGAATTATGCATTGCCATCTTGTTGCAAGACATTATATATGTGAATTATACAATGCTATCTTGTTGCAAAGGCATTATATATGTGAATTATGCAATGCCATGCTGTTTAGCCAATCATCATGTATGTGAATTATATCATGCTATCATTTTTTTGTATTACGTGTTCCATTTGTCGACAACGTTTGTATATTCAACTACTCTTCCTGTGCATCAGCCATTTGAAGCGGTGACGGAAGTATCTGGAGTGAAAACAAGGTATTCAGAGCAGACAATGCTACCTGCTGAAGCAGACATCTTGCTGGTTACAGAGAGCTCCTTAGTGGAGGATTCAGAGACTGATGACCAGTCCTATTTCCCCCCTAAGGTCTATGCTCAAACTTGGCAGGGTTATATTACCCATGTCATGCATGTTGTCTTGCATTGCTTAGTTTTTACATCATAGATGGATTGCCATCTGCTTACTTGCTTACTATATAAATCATATATTTGAATTATATCATGCCATCATGTTTACATAGTACATACACATCATCTATCTGAATTATGGCATGACAACCCATTTAATAAAGACATCATATAGTTATATCATCTCATCATGTTTAGTATTTACAGTCATCATATTTTGAATTATGGCATTCTATCCATGAATATGTGAATTATGGCATACCAACCTATTTAATAAACACATTATATAGTTATGTCATGTCATCCTGTTTACATAGTCTCATATTTTGAACTATGTCTTTCCATATTTTTTAGTTAGCCATCATAATGTGAAATTGTGTCATGCTATCCTGTTTAGTTAGTCATCATATATGTGAAATTGTGTCATGCTATCCTGTTTGGTTAGACAACATAAATATGAATTATTTCATGCCCTCGTTTATTCCCCACTATCCATTGCACTTGTTTATCATATAATGTCTATACTTTAAATTACTTTTCTTGTTTACCAGCCATTTGAATTGGAGAGCGTGATGGCAGTATCTAAGGGAGTAACAACACGGTCTTCAGAAAAGATAGTGCTACTAGTTGATGCAGATAGAACCACGGTTGTACTTGCCCAAGGACCAGATACACCACACATAACCCAGACTCTCGCAGATTGTACCCCTACCCAGTTGGACAGAGAACCAGCTACACCCCTTCTAACCCCAACCCCGGCAGATAGTAACCCAGTTCCAGTTGACACAACACCATCTCCACCACAAAGCACCCAAACATGAGTAGTTAGTAAGGGAACTACAGTGCCCAAAGCACGAGGACCACCACTCCGAATCCCAACTCAATGCTTAAAGGAGAAGAAGATCTGTTCTCAGGTCAGGTTCTGTAGCTATGGTTCATACACCTTTGCTCTTGCATTACTGTATTTACTCATACCAACTATTTTCAAATTTGAAGGATGGAATTGAAACTCCAATGGTGCAACAGGTATGGTTTAAACCTGTTTCTTTAACTGGTTTGCTGTTGTAACCTGCTCTATGTTGATTTCAGTTTCAATTGAATAAATAGTTATGTTCTCATGTCATGCACATTACAAGTGTTGTTATTGCTCTATAGTTACCCACACTTATATTCTGTCTATTCTGCTTTGTCTTGAACAAATATTATTTGAACTGTGTCTCTATCTTGATTTGGCAACAAAAACTAGAATGATATAGACCATAAAGTGACCATGGTACATAGATATATGTTTGTTTCATGCTGTTATCCTGTCCACTTTACTACTGAACTCATTTACCAAAATGAGTTTCATATACAACATGGTAAACATGTGATGTGTCTGCTTGTTTCTCTTTTAGAATGCGGACAAAATATTGGAGAACAGTACCGCGTTATCCAATGGTAAAGGAAGTAATGCAGATAAGGTTCAAGATAGTGAGACATCCCTGTTGGTCTCCAAGAAAGCTGATAAAAACTATCTTGATGACATTGAGAGAACCCAAAAGTCATTTCTTGATGTAGTATTCGAGTTACTGGCCACTACTGCTGGCACAAGCTCTTCGAACTCGCTGCCTGAATCAATTCGTCTTCTTGAGTCTCAACTTCAAGTTGAAAGAGATCGATCAGATGTGCTGCGACAGGAAGCTGAAGGACTGAGGAAGTCCCAGCAGAATTCAGATGCACATTTCCTAGTGCAACAGCAAGCGCTGGAGGATTTAAGCGCCAAACAAGAGAAAGTTAATAAGCTTGCTAAGCATCTTGCCAGCATTATGGGTACCCAGGATATTGTTTCTTGAGA
Source organism: Triticum dicoccoides (assembly GCF_002162155.2). Taxonomy (NCBI): domain Eukaryota; kingdom Viridiplantae; phylum Streptophyta; class Magnoliopsida; order Poales; family Poaceae; genus Triticum; species Triticum dicoccoides. Next base: position 400,992,998 of record NC_041391.1, on the reverse strand, counting down.
TCTTCTGAAGTGGTTTCAGTTCTGGATTTGTTTTGCTGCGGCGTTTATTTGCGCTGGTCGCCAACTTTGACAACCAGTGTATATGATATGCTGCTTTGTTCCCTATATTTGCACTGGTGGCGAACTTTGATGCCTAGTGGATGTAATATGTGTAATAACCATGATAGCCCTAGCGTTAGTTGCTTGCTTATTTATTTCCTTGTTGTCTTATTTATTTGTTTGCTTGTAGTCATTGCAGTTCTTTTTCCGCGGTTTTCTAGTGGCTGCAATAACCTATTTTTTAAAACTAGGCCACAATAACCATGGGCTAATATTTACTGTAGTGACACTGGGCCTCCTACTGGCCGTAGAAACAGTGGGCCTTCTACGGGTCGTAGAAACAATGGGCCTTCTACGGGCCGTAGAAACAATGGGCCTTCTGCGGGCCGTATCATCAATGGGCCTTATACGGGCCATATGATCGATTGGCCAAACAGACCGCATTATGGCCGTAAACGGGCTAGAGTTGGAATCATCCTTTCATGGGCCGACCATAATGGGCCATCGTTAATAGGCCGTATTTGATGAGGCTATGAAAACGGCCCAACGTATTAACGGACCACAAACGTGCCGACTGTAACCACGGGCTGAATTTGGCCCACAAGCAGAAAATGACAGTAACGGGCCGTAAGTAAACGAATGCTGGAAATGAGCCCAAGAATAAATGGGCTCCGAGAAGGCCGAAAGATAACATGGGCTGGAAACGGCCCAACGGAATAACGGGTCGTTAATGGGTATAAAGTGATACACTATTCATTACAGGCCAGTTTCACCACGGGCCGTTAATGGGTGTAAAGTGATACACTGTTCATTACGGGCCAGTTTCACCACGGGCCGTTAATAGGCCAAGAGTTACATAGGGCCACATATGGGCCGAAAGACGTCATGGGCAATACATGGGCCAGAAGTGAAACGGGCTGGAATCATATTGGATGGCCTAGATGACGCTACCGGGCCTAATTCGGATAGGGCGTAACGAGCCTTGGGTTAGCGGGCTGTAAATGGGCTATATGCGAACATGGCGTTAACAGGCTTTCCATAGGCCAGCCCGTCACCTTTTGACCAAGTCAAATGGGCCGGCCTTTTCACAGGAATGGGCCTCTGTTGGGCCGTGCCACGTGTCGACGTATCATAGGCGCCTTCTGTCCAATGAGTGGATGACATCTGTCCCAACGATGAGCCGACACGTGTTTCCTCCAGCCAATGATGATTTTACACGTGGAAAATCCCCATTGGTCGGGGCTGTTAACGGGTTATCGGATCCAAAACCCGACCCGATAGCTTAATAGCGTTCCGTTATGGTGGATGCCACGTGTCAGTCACCCTTGATGAAAGCACTTCTGTGACGCGCGATTCATCGTCATGGAAGTGGACACTTCCATGATGATAATTTTGGTAATGTCATGGAACACTTCTATGACAGCACATGTATGACTATCTTGATTCTGTCATAAAATCGTCATGGATGTACATGCATGAAAAAAAACACGACCTACCATGACAAACACGTATCATCATGGAAGTGTATTGTTTTTGTAGTGTCGCCATCCACCGGGAGAGCCACCAATCGTGATGCTGCAGCGATCATGTTCTCTAAAGGGTTAGAAAAATGACTCGGTGGTGTTGGAACATAGTGAGGTGGAGCAGTATTCAGACGAGGAGGTTCCATCACCCGTGGCTGAACCAGCGTCCCGGCCCCGGGTGTTGCAACCCGGTTTACCTCCGGCGGGTTACTCGGGCCTGCACCGGGCGTGCGAAAGAGGTTTCTAGGATCATAAACCGGAGGCACGCGGGATTGAGTCTTCTGGTGTCTTCTCCTCATGACCTCGTTTGACGCGTTCAAATCCATTGTAAGTTGGAGGGCCTCTGATTGAATCTGCTGGGCTCGAGCATCCAGAGCCGCCCGCTCCATGGCCATCTCGACGTCCTCCGTTGCCAGGTTTTCCTTAGCTTGTGCTACCTCCTCACGTAACTGTGCCACTTCTGCACCGTGTTGAGCTTGATCCGCCGGATTGACCATGGCGGTTAACAGAGCAGTCATCCTATCCATTAGATCCATCAGAACCTGAGCCGGCGCATGCGGGGCCTCCTGCCCCGGCTGCCGCTGACCCGGAGGTTATTGCTGCCGCAGCCATAGAGTTTTGAATCGGTTGTGTGCCAGCCATGAAGATCCCAACTCTGCTCGGCGGCTCAAAGGGGTCCGGAATACTCCTGCCATGGGAATAGCCCCCAAGCCCGCCGTCTTGCAATTGATACAACGAATCCGTCTCACCCGTGGATGACTCACCATCAGAGTAGATGGCCGTCTCACCACTAGACACAGATCCTTCAGAAAATTCCCCTCCATGGATGCATCCCACGAAGGCACACTTCACGGCAGGCTGAGCCCGAGCAGGTCTCGCATGCTGAGCCGTCTCGACGATGTCGGTGCAGATGTCCGGCTCAAGGCCCGGCTCGCTGATCTTGCTGATGAAGACGTGGATTCCGCTGAAGGGACCCGGTACCCGTACTCAATTGAGCCGGTGTCGGGGCCCCAGCCTGCGTCGTTGATGTAGAGCTTGCCGCGATGACTCTTGGTCATCCGGCCCACAGCGTATCCCTTGAGCCCTTCGAAGCTTCCCTTCAAGAACTCAAATCCACCATGCGCTGGCCCCACGGTGGGCGCCAACTATCATGGAATTGTCACGGCAGATGTCCTAGTGAAAGGACTTAGTTGTGGAGCCATTGCAACTAGGAAGCTTAAAGGGGTTAAAACAGGACAAAGGACACGGGAGTTTATACTGGTTTGGCCCCTTGCAGTGAAGGTAATGGCTTAATCCAGTTTGAGGTGGGATTGCTTATGTCTTGATTACCAGGGAGCGAATCCGCTTGACCTAGTTCTCAATCTGATCTTACTTGTCCTGAACCGCCGCTGGGTCGTCCCTTTATATATAGAGGTCGACGCCCAGTGGCTCACAGAGTCCCAGCCGGCTCATAAACAGTGTCCGGCTCGGTCTCTCTCTATTCTTGCCTTACAATACAAGTTACATACATATGGCAGTTTATCTCTATGGGCTTTAAGTCGCCTTTGGGCCTTGGCCCCTTTAACTGAACCGCCATCTTCCAGTGCCGTCTTGGGCTTCATGAATCGCCATAGGTATGACCCGACCCCTCCTAGGCGGGTCATACCTAATAGTTATATCCCCAACACAGGTGCTATTTTTTATTCGTGTTTCTCACAAACCATGTGCTGGAAGGTGCGTAATTAAACAAAGTCAAGGATGCTTTCTGCGAAAAGAAAAGAAAATGCGTGCCCCACCCAATGCATCACCACTCTCGGACACTTATTTCCTCCGTTTCTTTTTATCTGCATATAAAGCTTGGTCAAAATCAAGCTTTGTAAAGTTTGACTAACGTTACATTGAAAAATATTAACAATCACAATATGAAATCAATATTACCAGATGCATCATGAAATGTATTCACATACTATACAGTTTTAGTATTGTAGATGTTTAGATTTTTTTATATAAATTTGATCAAGCTTTGTGTGGTTCGACTTTGACCAAATTTTATACACGGAGTAAAAAGAAATGGAGGGAGTACATGTGAGCCGCATTCATGCTGATACGCTACGTGAGCACAAGAGACAAATGGATACAGAAGAAGTGACCGTATCTGCACACATAGACAAGTATGGGACCACAATCACGTATTTTGTAACTTTTAGCACTAATCTTAACATATGCAAGTTCTATGACTGCCACTAATATTAAAGCATCTCTAGCAGCCACCGTAAAAATAGAAACCGTAAAACATGTTTACAGTGTCTCTCAAAACGCATTTTTGATCTGATACGGGCTTCGAAAGAACAGATACGGTAAAAGGAGCTCGCTCGCGCTAGCCGTCCTTGTAGCGTAGCTCGCCCGTGTCCATCTCCTACGTAGCAGTATGCATGATCGAGATCCATTTGGAATGTAGCAATAGCAATTGAACATATAAAGGATGAGTGGGGTGCAGGCACAACCACTGCATCCACATTGGCAGTGAATAGTGCAGTGACTCGGGGAGGCATCGAAAGAAAAAACGAGCCCCGCGTCCTTCCTCGCACGTCCCACCTCAAAAAAACGAGCCCGTGCCCTTCCTCGCACATCCCACCTCAGTCGCCTCCCTCTCCCACCCTCCTCCCACCTCAGGAACCCTACCCAACCCATCTAGAAGCGTCGCGCGCGTCCCATTCATCATCCCGAGGGAGCAGGAGAGCAAGTCCCGACCGCGGGGGTTCGACATGCACAAGGCCAATGTCGCCGCCGACAAGGCCGTCGCGCACAACCTTCGCACCTCCTCGGCTCCAAGGGCATCGACAAGATTCTCCATTCCCCCGACGATGATGTCACCATCGGTAACTACTCCAACACAGTCTCTCACTCCCCTCCCCGCTCCGCTTCCTGATCTTAGCCTAACTTAAGGTTCTTTAGTCGTTGCTAGCATGTGATCTGGCCCTTCCATTCGTTTCAGCTAGGGATTTTGGGTGTGTGCTATGCAATATCTGTCTGGAGTTCTAGAATTTGCGTGTGTGTGCTAGCCTAACTTAAGGTCTATTTGTTAGTTCTGTTGGATATTACCTGGATTTTATTCCCATAAGAAGGGAAGTCCAAGTTTCTGAATAATTACCTCCCTTATGTTTTTCCGCAAATGACAGAGCGACGATCCTGGAGCAAATGGATGTTGACAACCAGGTTGCAAAATTGATGGTAGAGCTTTTCCGTAGTCAAGACTATGAAATTGGGGATGGTACTACTGGGGTGGTGGTCCTGGCAGGGTCGCTCCTGGAGCAAGCTGAGAAACTGCTAGAGCGTGGTATTTATCAAGTAAGAATCACCGAAGGATATGAGATGGCTTCCAAGATAGCTTTTGATCACCTTGAACATATCTCCACTAGGTTTGAGTTCACTGCTACAAATATAGAGCCCTTGGTGCAGACCTGCATGACAACTCTGTCCTCAAAGATGTAAGGCAAAGATACTCACTCTTAACTTCTAAGTTATGCAACCAATGTTTTGATCTGCCAGGAAGCAGAGTAGATTCAATTTACATTTCTCTCCCTTTGTCTAACGGGACCCGTCATTCTTAAACAGTAGTGTTAACCGTTGTAAGTGGATGCTTGCTGAGATTGCTGTCAGGGAAGTCTTTGCTATTGCTGATTTGGAAAGGAAGGACGTAAACTTGGACTTGATTAAAGTAGAAGATAAAGTTGGTGGGAAGCTAGAGGACACTGAGTGAATATATAGAATTGCTATTGATAAAGATATGAGACACCCACAAATGCCAAAGAGAATCGAGGATGCTAATATTGCCATCCTTACCTGCCCATTTCAGCCCCCAAAGCCCAAGACTAAGCATAAGGTTGACATTGACACCGTAGAAAATTCCAGACGATGCATGGACAAGAGCAGAAATACTTTGATGAAATGGTTCAGAAATGCACGGTAAAAGCCTACAAAATTTCAGTATATTTTATAGTAGGGCAAAGTCATGATTTCGCACAAAGTTTATTTACTTTGCATCATATCATGTTTGATTTCTTAATATAAGTACTTAAAGATTTGTTTGTACACACTTGCAGGATGTTGGTGCAACCTTAGTTATCTGACAATGGGGTTTTAATGATGAAGCCAATCATTTGCTTATGCAAAAAAATCTGCCCGCTGTCAGATGGGTTGGTGGTGTTGAATTGGAATTGATTGCCATAGCTACATGTTGATATGAGTACCTCTCCTTGTGAACCTAAATGTCTTAGAGCAACTCCAATGGGGCGACCCATTTTGTCCGCCTGCGTCCGTTTGGGTCGGCGCGAACAAAAGTGGAGGCCCTACGCGCCGAGCCAAACACAAATCGCGTCCGCGCCGATCCATTTCGGGCCCAAAATTGCGCCTGGAATGCTTCGGCGCGGATGTGCTGCGTGTCTCCTGGGCGTCCGCCGCGTCCCCACCTGTAGGGCACCCAACCGCCACCGGTCGTCTTATTTATGACGACCACCGATAGCGGTCCCACTAGTCAGCCAGTGAAAGTGTCCTTTTTTAAGCATGCGTACTGCAGGGGGGGGGGGGCTCATCCACTTCTCCCGTCCACACCTGGCCCCCTACCACTCACTTTGCTTCCTCGCCGGCGACAGCAAACCCTAGCGCGCCATGGGCATCTTCGGCAGCAGCAAGGGCACCCCCGACACCTCGTCCTCCCGTGCTTCCCTCCCCCTCCTCCTCCAGCATCGGCACATTTCCGCCCTGAACGCCGGTGCCTGCACATCCCGGTGCACCAAGCGCGATGGCACTGGGAGTACAGGCAGCCGCTACCATACCCCGATGTCACGCTGCCGCACCATTGGCACCTGGATCCGCAGCGAATCCCGGTGCTGGTGGTTCCACAGAGCCAGCAGGCGCAAAATGACGAGGTTCGTCGGCGCCGCATACAGCTCACGCCGGAGCAGCATCGGCTGCCTGAGTACGCCGCCGACTCTCCCAACTGGGAGGCTTGGTTCGCCCTCGAACACGAGGAGCAATGGCGTTCGGGTGTCGACGACGTCCCGCCGCCGTTCCCACCGCCGCCCCGCAGGTACAGCCGGAGGACATGGAGGCAGAGGTGGAGTACTAGGCCTCCCTCGAGGAATCCCTGTAGCAGGCGCTGGAGGCTAGCCACCTCGAGGAGGACATGCGCTGGGATGGGCTGGAGAAAGCCCTTGCCCTGTTGGCGGCAGGGGACTCCATCCACACCCTGATGTTCATGCCGCCACCGCCACCGTCACCGCCGATCCAGCCCAAGCCGGAGCTGGAGCCGACGCAGAAGCGCTCCCCGCCTCCACCCACTTGGCCGGAGGAGGCCTACTCGTGGACGGGCTAGTACCGCGAGTGGGTGAGCGCTGTCGGTGTCAAAACCGGCGGATCTCGGGTAGGGGGTCCCGAACTGTGCGTCCAAGGTTAATGGTAACAGGAGGCAGGGGACACGATGTTTTACCCAGGTTCGGGCCCTCTCGGTGGAGGTAATACCCTACTTCCTGCTTGATTGATCTTGATGATATGAGTATTACAAGAGTTGACTACCATGAGATCGTAGAGGCTAAACCCTAGAAGCTAGCCTATGATTATGATTGTTGTCGTCCTACGTACTAAACCCTCCGGTTTATATAGACACCGGAGGGGGCTAGGGTTACACAGAGTCGGTTACAGAGAAGGAGATCTACATATCTGAATTGCCAAGCTTGCCTTCCACGCAAAGGAGAGTCCCACCCGGACACGGGACGATGTCTTCAATCTTGTATCTTCATAGTCCAACAGTCCGGCTGTCTGAGGACCCCTTAGTCCAGGACTCCCTCAGTAGCCCCTGAACCAGGCTTCAATGACGATGAGTCCGGCGTGCAGATTGTCTTCGGCATTGCAAGGCGGGTTCCTTCTCCGAATACTCCATAGAAGATTTTGAACACAAGGATCGTGTCCGGCTCTGCAAAACAAATTCCACATACTACCATAGAGAGTACAATATTCCACAAATCTAATCTGTTGACAGCTTTTTATGACATCACACCACGGTCCAGTCACTACTCGAACCATTTTTCACAACCAGCTACTGCACATAATGCGAGGCGGCTTCCTTGACACGTCTTGTCGAAGCAGAGATCGTGTCCCCTTATCACGGGATTCTCATCAATACGGGTATGGGTAACCCAACCGCGCCATCAATCGTGGCACTTGGGAAATAAGCGATTTTAACGGGCAAGTGGGGAGGCGCACAGTTTCTACCGCCTTTATAAAGAGATAGGGATTCTCCTCTTTCACCCATGCCTTCTTCCTTATTCGCTCATCCATTCTCGCACGCTCGAGCTCCAGCACCCCAGTTCCCACCTTCTCCATACAGCCAAACATGTCCGGAGCGGGAGGCAAGTGGATGGCCTCCTCCGTCACGGAGGAGGACCTTACGAAGCTTCGGGTGGCCGGATACTTGTCCACAGACATCGCGCACCGGCTCCCGGACGCAGGGCAGATCATTCCGACTCCGGGACCCCACGGGAGGGTTGTGTTCCTCGCCCACTTCATCTACGGACTGGGATTCCCCCTCCACCCATTTGTCCGCGGGCTCATGTTTTATTACAGGTTGGATTTTCATGAACTGGCCCCTAATTTCATTCTCAACATCTCGGCATTTATCGTCATGTGCGAGGCTTTCCTCCGCATCAGGCCCCACTTTGGCCTGTGGCTGAAGATCTTCAATGTGAAGCCGAAGATTGTGGTCGGTTAGCAGGCGGAGTGCGGAGGTGCCATGGTGGGCAAGATGCCCAGCTTCACCTGGCTTGAAGGCTCCTATGTGGAGACCGTGAAGGGGTGGCAATCGGGGTGGTTCTACATCACCGAGCCGCGCAACGCCAACTGGGTGGCGTCCCCCGAATTCAGATCCGGCATCCCCATGCGGCTCACCTCCTGGAAGAAGAAGGGCCTAGCCTGGGGCGCGCCTGCGGAGCTGACCGGACTCCAGAACTGCGTCAAAAATATGATAAGCGAGAAGATCAAGCTTGTCAATGTGGTCCAGGTCATGCTATTTTGTCGGATTCTCCCGTGTCAAAGACGGGCATTCAACCCGTGGGAGTTAGACGCGACCCAACACCAGACACTGCAAGAGCTCTTCGACATGACGCACAAAGACATCTGGAAGGTGTTGTTCAAGGCCAGCGAAGTTCCTCCTCCCACCACCGAGGACCGCGGATTTAGCACCAAGCGCCACGCCAATTCGGTAAGCATTCTACATTTCTCAAGATGTGCCTTTCCTCAGTATATTCATGGGAGGAACTTAAGCCACCGTACTGATTTAACAGGATTATGTGGCGACGGCGGAGCGGATCGACTGTCCGGTTCCGTTGCCTGAAGATCCAGCAACCGCTCTTCTGACGGAGATGCTGGTTCTGGCGCCCTATGAGGTGCCGAAGAACAAGGCCAAGGAGAAGGCCACGGGGACCAGGAAAAGTCTTTGGCGCAAGGTGGTGTCAGACTCATCATTCGAAGACACCGAGGCACACTCCTCCAACGACAATGAGGAGGAAGAAGAGGAAAACCCTCTCCCTCAAACCGAGGGGGAGAAGAAAAGGAAGGACGCCCCCTCCGGGGAGGCCGAAGGGTCGAAGAAGGGAATGACCCTCCCTCCGGACCACTCCACAACCGCCGCCTATAGCGAGGAGGAGTGGCTACCCAGGGCCAAGCCCCTGGCGAAGTCGTAAGTATCCGGATGCCATAATACTTCTTGCATGTTTTAGCTTTATGGCTTCTTATTATGTCAAGATATGTTTGTGCAGTCCGTCCAAAGCCCACATCGACTTATCCTCCTCGGATGGGTCCTTGAGCTCGTCGGAGATGAACAACTATTAGCTCCCGATGGCCTCCACTCCCTGGCCCGCGGACGACACCGAAGTGTTGTCTTAGAGGATATGGGGCTAGGGAGAGATGGATCTGGAGGCGCCTCAGGGCGAGACCCTCGATGCCGGGCTCATGGGAGGGGGGGGGGGAAGATCCCCATGGATTCTGTTGAGGGGGATCGCGGCAGGCTTGGCCCCCAGCCGGATACTGCGCCGGAACCTCCCGTGGTTCCGGATTCAGGCAGGCAGCCCCCCGCCAAGGGGGGCGAGCCGCCTGTGATGATGACCTCTGTCCATCCAGAGGCATCGGATAACTTGGTGGAAGCGCTTCAGAGCACTTCCCTTGATGAAGGACATTGTACTCTTATGAGTACGGTGATTGCGAAGGTTCAGACCGCCAAAAGCGGATTGACCGAAGCCTGTGTTAGCCTCCTGACAGGCTTTGAGGTAAGTAATTTGAATTATGAGAAAGTATGATAGTATAGATAGTAGCCCCTGATGCTCTGTTTGGTGTTCGGGAAGAAAAGCCGAACAGAGGATCAAATATTATTCCCAGGAGTCTAATCATATTATGTCTATGTGAATAAGCAGGCGTCGGTGCTGGCCGCTGCCGCTGCCACTGCGGAGGTCTCCGGACTGAGGCAGAACCTGGGGCGGGCCGAAGAAGAGCTCGGCCTCGTGTAGAGGCAGCTCGAGGAGAACAAAGGTAAGTAATACCCCGTCTGAATGTTATATAAAGGAAAAAATCGTTGATGCTAATAGAAGCACGATGAATTTTACTAGGGGCCACGACCAAAGTGGCGGCCCTTAAGAAGGCGCTGTCCGAGGCCGAAAACAAAGCGGCCAAGGAGCACACCGAGCGCCAAAAACAAGAGGCTCGGGTTGATGAGGTCCAGCAAGAGCTCCAGGATTTCGTCAAAAAATTCGAGTCCTTGGAGCGTGACTCCAAGACGCAAGAGTCGGAGCTTGCGAAGGCCTGTCAGAGCATGCAAGATGCCAAGGTAGAAGCCCAGAAAGCCCTCCAGAAAACTAAGGCGGCCAAGAAGATAGCTGCGGGTAAGGCTTTCATTATGCAAAGCAAGCATGTGGAGGAGACTTTCCTTTTACTTACCCGAATTCGGAGCTCTCCAGGAGCATTTGCAGATCTGCCGTGCAACATCTCTGATGCCGCAGAGTTCTACCGGGCTGAGGAGGGGAGCTCGACAGATAAGCTGTTTTGGTCCCAGTATATTCAGGCCGAGCATCCGATGCCCTTGAGCGACCAGCTGAAGCAACTGGTCGAACTTCACAAAGCGGCCGAACTGGCCATGAAGGACTTCATAGTCCGGCTGTGGCCTGGCAAGCCCCTGCCCAGCAGCTACCTCGGCCTTGTCAAGCGGATGGTGAATGCCTGTCCTCGGCTGGAAGTCGTTAAGCAGTCCGTCTGCATTGAGGGTGCACGCAGGGCCTTGGCCCGTGCGAAAGTTCACTGGGGGAAGATGGACGCCGAGAAGCTGGTGATAGAGGGGCCGCCGAAGGGCAAGGAGCATCGCCACCCCGAACAGTACTATGACAATGTCATTAAGGGTGCCTGCCTTGTGGCGGATGAATGTACTAAGGATGTGATGTTTGAATGAATGTACTCATGTCATCCTGTAATATGAAAACCAGTGCATGTGCGCTATATAGCGCTTGTTAATTTAAAATATTACCTTCTGTGCGGCCGTTTACAAAATCTTAAGAGTTGGCCAGTCGTCGGATTCTGCCCCCATGTAACTAGTACTGGGATGTTCGGGATAAATATAAACACTCTTTATCCAAATTTTTGGTCCTTTTAAGGAGGTGTTTAGTGCCGCGAACGAGGCAATCGGACTATACGACTTTATCGCTCTCACTTCGCCATGGAAGTCTACAATTTTAAATGTTGATGAAGCCCCTAGTGTCCGGAAAGCCGTACTTGGGGCGCTATCCACGCCTAAATCGGACGAGGCCGATTCCTCGCCTGAAGCGGAAAAAATCTTTAAGGATTTGAGACCTCTCGAACAGCGACCAGCTCTCGCCTTATCATGACAGTCAGTTTTCGGCTTTCTCTACTAAGGTGCTCGTCCGGAAGAACCGGGAGACAATCGCAGTAGTTCTCCCTGTGCTACCTTAGCCGATATAGAGGAGCGTAAGGTACCAAAACATAGGAGCCGGGCAAACCCAACTATTGACCCAAGACATGATTCGGAGCTGATGCATATAGTGTTATAAGTTTGGGGTGCCGCACTGTCGAAAGTGTTCGGACTTGTCTTGCCAGGTTATGGGGTGCTGAATAAACCTTATGTTCAAGTTGTTAAACAGCAAGTTAAGATGCACCAAGATGATCTACACGAGATTCTAGTCAAGTTACATATAAAGTTCATTTAGTTCGGAGCTACGGCCTAGAAGATATGAGCAAAACAAGTTAAACCTGACATTGACGCAAAATGCACCCAAACATCACGCAAACACCTCAAAACAAGGATGCAACATGATAATATTAAACTACATGCAATCCTAAGGAAGTTTCATATAGAGCACACTCAAAACGGAGCAACGGTTCAACATACACACACTATACAAGTTATAGCAACAATCCGCCCAAAACAGCAACTAGACATATTGCGAGCATCAAAACAACATGCTACAGCACCACAATATGAAAACAAAAGGCATGGGCATGATGTACAGGTAAAGCATTACAAAACATGAACACTGAGCTATCTCCAGAAATCACTAGAACATGCTCAAACACACATGGTAAGATTGCAAGTTATAACAATTTCAGACTTTGCAGAAAATAACATCAGGTTGCAATGTTTAGAGCTATCAAACAACATGTTACAGGAACTTATCATGGCAAACAAAGGCATGTCATGAATCTACTAAATGCATAGATCAAAAGTCCCTTACTGACCATAAGCCAAAAAGGATCAGAAAATATGATGGCACCCACGTAAACATAGCAAGTTATATTACAGATTCAAACATGGCAGGAACATAATTATGAAGGCATATAGATGAGCTTGTGCAACTCACTACAGAGCAAAACATGGCATAGCAAGGCACCCAACAGTAAGAAGACATATTTGTGAAGCTAATCATGGCAAGTGCAAGGTCATAGGATGCATGGATCACTAGCAAAACACATGTAAACAACTGAACTTAATGTAAACAGGCTGACAGCAACATTATGAAGCAACTTGGGAGCAACATATGAACAATCTACAGCAAGCTATAAATGCAACCAGGGGCATGGATGGATAGAGGATGACATGTAGATCAAAACATGTTTATAGAACATCTCCAGATTATGCATAGAATGATTTGTAGAAGCATGTTTATATAGCATCACGAAATAACAGACAGCCTAGCAAAACAGCAACATCATGTACCCTACTTAACAAGCTCGATTCACTCACCACAAGTCATTGCATGACAAGATAAGCATAGCATCATCAAGAAGACATGTTTGTGGAACAAACCAAGTCAAGAACAAGTCCATAGCATGCAAGGATCAACTATAGCAACCTTGGCCAAATTGAATAACAAGTAAACAATCTGCCAGGAAACATTTTGAAGCAAAAGTAGAGCACTCAAATGACATGCTAGACTACTCCATAATTGCAACAAAGGGCATTAATGGATAGACAATAACCACATGTTTAAAACACCCTTACTGAAGTATCTCAAAATATGCATGGATCTCTCTGTAGCATCAAGTTTACATGGCATGAAAATAACAGCAGAACAGGGACTGAAATCAGCAACATCACGATGCCTAGTTTGCATGCTTGTGATAGTCACCACATTGATCACAAAAATACATGGTAAGCACCTCTGTAAAGAAGACATGGCATAGTCCAAAACACATGTAGACATCAACCTCATACGATGCACACATCAATCATGACAAAAATAACAAAAGAGCTCGTTCTGTTAACAGACAGCAGAAAACGTCATGAAGCACTCTTACAACGATGATTCAGGCATCAAGATGACCTCAAATGAATATGATGCTATGGAACGATATGATGTACTCGTTGAGACGAACAATTTGACATATTACACGTACGAAACGGAGCTACGGATGCAGAGATACATCACGTCAAACAGGGCATGAAAATTACACAGATTCGGGACTCGGTCATTTTACTGAAAAAACAGGACGGGCGTTATATAGATATCTCGCGCCCAGGGCGGAGGTTAGGCGGGCTCGCTCACCTAGCAGGCTTCGGCCCAGGACGGAGGAGGAGGCAGGCCGGCTGGGCCTGCGAGGCCGACTGGGCCGGGGAAGGAGGAGCTGGGCCGCGGCCCATGTGGGCGCGGTCAACGAGGCACAGGGTTAGGGCGGCGGCGCCGCCGATTGCGGCGAGGTTGATGCTCCGGCGAGAGCGCGGGGAAGGCCGGAGGGGAACGGGACGGGGCGGATCCGGCGAATCCCGGCCGGATACCTCCATTCTCGGTGGCGGCGGCGGCAGGGACGACTCCGGTCGACGACGAGCTCCAAGGGGCGGCGGGGCTCCTGCGCGCGTGAGAGAGAGAGAGAGATGACCGGGTCACGGGGAGAGAAGGAGAGGAAGAGGGCGGCGGGGCGGCGACCTGGCGGAGGTTTGTCACCGGCGTTGGCTCCGGCAGGGTCCCGTGAGGCGGCGACGAGGAGGAGGCGGGGCTCCTGCGGGAGGAGGCGACCGAGCGGGTGGCCGGGCAGCGCTCGGGCGCAGGTGGGAGGCGCGCGGGCTGGCGAGCCCATTTCGGCCCGGTGACGGGCCGAATCTGGGCCCTGGAGGGCTGGCGGCGGAGGGAGTAGGCCGGGGCGACGTGTCGCGCTTTGATAGGCCGCGGGCGACGGCGGGTGACGGCGCTGGCGAGTGGGGCGGCGACAAGTGGCGGCGGGGGAGCTGTCCGGCGTAGAAAACGAGGAAGATGCGCCGGCTGGAGGTGGGAGGAGGCTAGGGGCTAGGTTTAGACTAGGAAATGCCCAAATATGGAAGGAGGGGTCTATATATAGCAAAAGGGGACTAGGGTTGGGGGGTTTGAGTCCGTTTCGGAGCCTCCGATCATGATCCGACGGATCTGATCGCGAAGGGGGTTAGGCAGGCCTAGGTGGGCTGTGAAAAGAGGGTCTGGACTGAGGGGAGAGAAGAGAGGTGAGGCCCGGCGATAGTCTCGAAGACCGAAACATCCGACGAATATACCGACTATATTGCGGTTATATATTTAACGGTTGGGCAGTCAAACGAACACCGAATGCGATGAAACTTGGCAGGCGCTCTGTCTACACTATAATAAGACTGCACGACAAGTTGCAACACATACCGAGAACATTTTTAAGCCACTTATAAAATATATTTCGGAGGTGCCGCGGGCGCGTGCGAGTGTGTCTGGACTCCGAACGGACAACGGAGAGAACCCGTGAATCCCGAATGAATGCAAGTTTTGAAAAACATGCAGATGAAATGCAGAAGATGACATGGCAAAATGCAACACGCAAGCAAATGACATGGCAACGAAGGTGAATAACTGGCAGACACCTGGCGCAACGGATTCGGGGCGTCACAACACTCCTCCACTAACAAGAGATCTCGTCCCGAGATCTTAGGATCGAGACGGAAGGGAAAAAGGGATGAGGTGAAACAAGAACTCAAGATAAGAAGCAAAGAATCTTGAGCACTCGAGAAGAAGAGAGGAACGACGAGAATGACAAGAATCGAAAGCTCACTGAATCAGATAGACTAAGAAACAACTCCGGTTAGAACGAGATAAGAAAAGAATAAGACTGAAAGGATTTAGGCAGAACTCTGACTAAACATGGAATGAATAGAACAAGAACTTCACAAGATGGGATGGCACTTGATGAGATGAACAATACAATGTCTCCGGAAGAATTGAAAGAATGGAATGAAAAGAACTTAGAAGGAAGGATTGACTGGAGTTGTTGAGGAAATCAACAACGAAAGAATAAGCTTGTTGTGGACTTATGGGTAACATCTCAAGATCATAAGGTGATAACCGAGCACAAACGGAAATGATTAGATAACTGAGAAGAACGAAGAAATGCAAAACTCCACTTCAAAAGAAAATGAAGAATTACTTGCTCTTCACGACGGGAGGAGAAAGATACTTGAACTCCATCAACAAAATCTTGATGAACTCTTGAGGAATGAATTAAGTCATGAAGAACCACCGTGAAGAACTCCGGTAACAAAAGGATGATGAGATAGAATGAAGGATGAAAGAATAAGATGAGCCTTGCGATGATTTAGATGGAGGTTCCGACGAAAAGGCCGAGGAAATTGAACTCCATAAAAGAAAAGATGAAAAACTCTTGGGACTAGAATTTATTCATCAAGAACAAACTCCGAAGGAATGGATAAAATGATAATCAAGGAAAAAGAATCTTGATCGAACCACCGTAAGAATTCGAAAATGACTGATAAAAGAGACTGAATCACAGGGTAGAATTAGAAGAACAAATATGCTTGAGGGGATTTAGATGCAAAAGAACAAAGAGATGCTGAGCTGGTTAAAGAACACTTGAACGAAGCACCGGGATAATTTGGATAACGGTAGTTGAAATGATGGCCTCCGATGAAAAGAAATGGAAAAACAACTCCTGACATACTCCGGATGGGTAAGAAAAGAATATCTGACAAACTGAAATAATTCGATAGGATAACAAGAAGCTAGAACCGCAAATCTTCGAGAGAATGGACAAGATTTAGAGGGAAGACTCTTCTTCGGTCTTCAAATGACGACGAGAAACACCAACTAAATTACTGAGATACTCCGGGAGAATGAAAACCGAAGAGGTTGAGCCAACAATGAAATGATTTGAAATCGATGTTGGAAAAAAGGCATGTGACTAATGGAATCCATTCTTACGTCACACTTGAAAAGAATTTAGGAATAACTCCGGGGGAATTAGAAGAGTCAGGTAAGATCCTGGGAAAAGACCTGTGGGTTAGGGTCCACTGAAGAGATAACACCATTGAAAAGGATTTATGAAAAGATAGATAATGCACCGGAACAATTGAAATATTTGAATGAGGTGACAACCTCGAATTAATTCAGACACAGACGAATCTCCTGAGATGTCTTGAGCTCCGGAATGATAAAATGGCAAGAGGAAAACGGGCAAGGAGAACACTTCGAGGAAAAGAATATGATCAACCCGAAAAACTTGAATTGAGTCCACCGGAAAAGAAAAGAGATGAAGAATGTCCACCGAGACGAGAATTCACCGGTTGAAATGATTTACGGAAGACTGAAGAGGTTCCGCACAAATGGAATTGATGCTCGAAGCAGACTCAGGCTCCAGGAAGAAGAGGGTGGGAGGGCGGGAAAACAAAGGTAACTTGGAGGGGAGAATTGACAAATATCTTGAAGAGGAAAACACCGGTTGAAATCATTGAGGAGATAGAGCAAAAACTTCGCACGAGTAGGATGGATACTCGATTACAGACTCCGGTTTCGAGAAGAAGAAGGGTGGGCGGGTGGGAAAATAAAACAACTGAGGAATGAACTCAAAGATGAAGAGGCTTGAGTCGACTTAACGAGAAATGCACCGGATGAAAAGAGCTGAGAACCAACGATCGAAAAATCAACTGCGTGAACCTAAAGAAAATTTGAAAGGGGAGAGGAGTAATTCAAAACACCCACGTCAAGATTCCTTACCAGAGCGACGAAGGGGCTGAGGAGTAAAAAGAATTCCTACTCTCCGATATAACTAGACTTCGAAAACAGTTTTCTTCTAGACTCAACAACGGCCAAACTACACGATCAATCAAGGGGGCTCCTAGGGTCGGTCGAGGCTCTGATACCAACTTGTCACGCCCAATATGCGACCCTATCCAAAAGGAACTCGAAGGTCCCACCAAGGATAGACCCGCATATTGAAACGCTTTTGCAAGGTGGATATCATTACATCAACATTACATAATAGATGGGGATACATACAGGAGGCATACAATGCCACATGAATACAACATCATCATACATAAGATCATCATCCGACTACGGATGGAACACAAACAGAAACTCAAACGACATCCACCCTGCTAGCCCAGGCTGCCGACCTGGAACCTATCCCCTGATCGAAGAAGCAGAAGAAGAACTCAACGCAAGCAAGCATCGCTCTCGCGTCATGATCATCGCATAACCTGTACCTGCAACTGTTGTTGTAGTAATCTGTGAGCCACGAGGACTCAGCAATCCCATTACCATGGGTATCAAGACTAGCAAAGCTTAAAGGGAAAGGAAGGGGTAAAGTGGTGAGGTTGCAGCAGCGACTAAGCATATATGGTGGCTAACATGCACAAATAAGAGCGAGAAGAGAGCAAAAGGAACGGTCGTCAACTAGTAATGATCAAGAAGTGATCCTGAACTCCTACTTACGTCAAACATAACCCAGAAACTGTGTTCACTTCCCGGACTCCGCCGAGAAGAGACCATCACGGCTACACACGCGGTTGATGCGTTTTAATTCGGATCTGGTGTCAAGTTATCTACAACCGGACATTAACAAATTCCCATCTGCCTATAACCGCAGCCCGGCTTTCGAAAGATTATACCCTGCAGGGGTGTCCCAACTTAGCCCATGACAAGCTCTCGCGATCAACGAAGGAATAGACCTTCTCCCAGGAAGACCCGATCAGACTCGGAATCCCGGTTTACAAGACATTTCGACAATGGTAAAACAAGACCAGCAAGACCGCCCGATGCGCCGACAATCCCGATAGGAGCTGCACATATCTCGTTCTTAGGGCAACACTGGATAAGCTAAGCGTATAGGTACCGACGTAACCCAAGTTGCCAAGGGATGGTCCCGCACGGTGCTCTAGTTTGGAGCAACACTTAGACAAGCATTGGCCAGGGGGGGCTGTAATAAAGATGACCCTCGAGAGCGCGACTCCCAAGGGAAAAAGGGCTAGGTGAGGCAAATGTAAAACCAAGGTTGGGCCTTGCTGGAGGAGTTTTATTCAAAGCAAACTGTCGAGGGGGTCCCATAAATCACCCGACCGCGTAAGGAACGCAAAATCCGGGAACATAACACCGGTATGACGGAAACTAGGGCGGCAAGAGTGGAACAAAGCACCAGGAAAAGGCCGAGTCTTCCACCCTTTACCAAGTATATAGATGCACTAATAATATAAGAGATATTGTGATATCCCAACCAAAATCCCGTCCACCATGGAGAAATCTTCAACTTCACCTGCAACTAGCAACGCTATAAGAGGTGCTGAGCAAAAGCGGTAACATAGCCAAACAATGGTTTGCATAGGAAAGGTGTCAAAGGTTAGAGGTTCATGGCAATATGGGAGGCTTGATGAGCAAAAGATAGGTAACAGAGCATAGCGATAGAACGAAGCAACTAGCATAGCTATGATAGTAGTGAGATCCAGGGTAGCGGTCATCTTGCCTGAAATCCCGCAAGGAAGAAGAACGAGTCCATGAAGAAGACGAACGGATGAAACCGAACCAAGCAGAGACGAACGAATCCTCACGATCGCAACGAAACAGGAACTATCGAAAAGAAGCACACAACATAGGTAAACACACCACACATGAACAAGGCATGATGCACAACAAGTATGATGCATGACAAGACTACATGAAGCTACTCATGGCAAGAGATGATGCAAACAAGAGCAACACATCAAGGCAAGTTTAAATGAGGCCGGGAACAACATATAACAATTCCGGTAAGTCCTCATATGCATATTTCAAAATTGGTCCAGATCTGAATAAACCTTATGTTCAAGTTGTTAAACATCAAGTTAAGATGCGCCAAGATGATCTACACGAGATTCTAGTCAAGTTACATATAAAGTTCATTTAGTTCGGAGCTACGGCCTAGAAGATATGAGCAAAACAAGTTAAACCTGACATTGACGCAAAATGCACCCAAACATCAAGAAAACACCTCAAAACAAGGATGCAACATGATAATATGAAACTACATGCAATCCTAAGGAAGTTTCATATAGAGCACACTCAAAACGGAGCAACGGTTCAACATACACACACTATACAAGTTATAGCAACAATCTGCCCAAAACAGCAACTAGGCATATTGCGAGCATCAAAACAACATGCTACAACACCACAATATGAAAACAAAAGCCATGGGCATGATGTACAGGTAAAGCATTATAAAACATGAACACTGAGCTATCTCCAGAAATCACTAGAACATGCTCAAACACACATGGTAAGATTGCAAGTTATAACAATTTCAGACTTTGCAGAAAATAACATCAGGTTGCAATGTTTAGAGCTATCAAACAACATGTTACAGGAACTTATCATGGCAACAAAGGCATGGCATGAATCTACTAAATGCATAGATCAAAAGTCCCTTACTGACCATAAGCCAAAAAGGATCAGAAAATATGATGGCACCCACGTAAACATAACAAGTTATATTACAGATTCAAACATGGCAGGAACATAATTATGAAGGCATGTAGATGAGCTTGTGCAACTCACTACAGAGCAAAACATGGCATGGCAAGGCACCCAACAGTAAGAAGACATATTTGTGAAGCTAAGCATGGCAAGAGCAAGGTCATAGGATGCATGGATCACTAGCAAAACAGATGTAAACAACTGAACTTAATGTAAACAGGCTGACAACAACATTATGAAGCAACTTTGGAGCAAGATATGAACAATCTACAGCAAGCTATAAATGCAACCAGGGGCATGGATGGATAGAGGATGACATGTAGATCAAAACATGTTTATAGAACATCTCCAGATTATGCATAGAATGATTTGTAGAAGCATGTTTATATAGCATCACGAAATAACAGATTCAGCTTAGCAAAACAGCAACATCATGTACCCTACTTAACAAGCTCCATTCACTCACCACAAGTCATTGCATGACAAGATAAGCATAGCATCATCAAGAAGACATGTTTGTGGAACAAACCAAGTCAAGAACAAGTCCATAGCATGCAAGGATCAACTATAGCCACCTTGGCCAAATTGAATAACAAGTAAACAATCTGCCAGGAAATATTTTGAAGCAAAAGTAGAGCACTCAAATGACATGCTAGACTACTCCATAATTGCAACCAAGGGTATGAATGGATAGACAATAACCACATGTTCAAAACACCCTTACTGAAGTATCTCAAAATATGCATGGATCTTTTTGTAGCATCAAGTTTACATGGCATGAAAATAACAACAGAACAGGGACTGAAATCAGCAACATCACGATGCCTAGTTTGCATGCTTGTGATAGTCACCACATTGATCACAAAAATACATGGTAAGCACCTCTATAAATAAGACATGGCATAGTCCAAAACACATGTAGACATCAACCTCATACGATGCACACATCAATCATGGCAAAAATAACAAAAGAGCTCGTTCTGTTAACAGACAGCAGAAAACGTCATGAAGCACTCTTACAACGATGATTCAGGCATCAAGATGACCTCAAATGAATATGATGCGATGGAACGAAATGATGTACTCATTGAGACGAACAATTTGACATATTACACGCACGAAACGGAGCTATGGATGCAGAGATACGACACGTCAAACAGGGCATGAAAATTACACAGATTCGGGACTTAGTCATTTTACTGAAAAAAAAACAGGACGAGCGTTATCTAGATATCTCGCGCCCAGGGCGGAGGTTAGGCGGGCTCGCTCACCTAGCGGGCTTCGGCCCAGGACGGAGGAGGAGGCAGGCCGGCTGGGCCTGCGAGGCCGACTGGGCCGGGGAAGGAGGAGCTGGGCCGCGGCCCATGTGGGTGCGGTCAACGGGGCGCAGGGTCAGGGCGGCGGCGCCGCCGGTTGCGGCGAGGTTGATGCTCCGGCGAGAGCGCGGGGAAGGCCGGAGGGGAACGGGACGGGGCGGATCCGGCGAATCCCGGCCGGATCCCTCCATTCCCGGTGGCGGCGGCGGCAGGGACGACTCCGGTCGACGACGAGCTCTAAGGGACGGCGGGGCTCCTGCGCGCGTGAGAGAGAGATGACCGGGTCAGGGGGAGAGAAGGAGTGGAAGAGGGCGGCGGGGCGGCGACCTGGCGGAGGTTTGTCGCCGGCGGTGGCTCCAGCAGGGTCCCGCGAGGCGGCGACGAGGAGGAGGCGACCAAGCGGGTGGCCGGGCAGCGCTCGGGCGCAGGTGGGAGGCGCGCGGGCTGGCGAGCCCGTTTAGGCCCGGCGACGGGCCGAATCTGGGCCCTGGAGGGCTGGCGGCGGAGGGAGTAGGCCGGGGCGACGTGTCGCGCTTTGATAGGCCGCGGGCGACGGCGGTGACGGCGCTGGCGAGTGGGGCGGCGACAAGTGGCGGCGGGGGAGCTGTCCGGCGCAGAAAACAAGGAAGATGCGCCGGCTGGAGGTGGGAGGAGGCTAGGGGCTAGGTTTAGACTAGGAAATGCCCAAAGATGGAAGGAGGGGTCTATATATAGCAAAAGGGGACTAGGGTTGGGGGGTTTGAGTCTGTTTCGGAGCCTCCGATCATGATCCGACGGATCTGATCACGAAGGGGGTTAGGCAGGCCTAGGTGGGCTGTGAAAAGAGGGTCTGGACTGAGGGGAGAGAAGAGAGGTGAGGCCCGGCGACAGTCTCGAAGACCGAAACATCCAACGAATATACCGACTATATCGCGGTTATATATTTAACGGTTGGGCAGTCAAACGAACTCCGAATGCGATGAAACTTGGCAGGTGCTCTGTCTACACTATAATAAGACCGCACGACAAGTTGCAACCCATTCCGAGAACATTTTTATGCCACTTATAAAATATATTTCGGAGGTGCCGCGGGCGCGTGCGAGTGTGTCTGGACTCCGAACGGACAACGGAGAGAACCGACGAAACCCGAACGAATGCAAGTTTTGAAAAACATGCAGATGAAATGCAGAAGATGACATGGCAAAATGCAACACGCAAGAAAATGACATGGCAACGAAGGTGAATAACTGGCAGACACCTGGCGCAACGGATTCGGGGTGTTACACTGGGTATGACACCCTTGAAGGTGGTTTTTGTGGGCTTGATCCTTGAGAGGTCGATGCCCATTTTGCACACTGTATCCTGACAGAGCAGGTTCAGGCTGCTGCCACCGTCCATGAGGACTCGTGTGAGATGGAATCCATCGATGATGGGGTCAAGGACCAATGCGGCTGAACCGCCATGACGGATACTGGCAGGATGGTCCTGCGATCGAAGGTGATTGGACAAGAGGACCATGGGTTGAACTTTGGGGCGACTGGCTCCATCGCATAGACGTCCCTTAGTGCACGCTTCCGTTCTCACTTGGGAATATGGGTTGCGTATATCATATTTACTGTTTTCACCTAGGGAGGGAATTTCTTCTATCCTCCTGTGTTCGGCGGCCGGGGCTCCTCGTCGTGATTGCTATGCAGCCCCTTTTCCTTGTTTTCGGCATTCAACTTGCCGGCCTGTTTAAACACCTAACATTCCCTGTTGGTGTGGTTGGCTGGTTTATCGGGGGTGCCATGAATTGGACATGAGCGATCGAGTATGCGGTCCAAACTGGACGAGCCATGACTGTTTCTTTTGAATGCCTTTTTCCGCTGCCCGGATTTAAAGCCTCTAAATCTAGCATTGACTGCCGTGTCTTCGGCGTTGTCGCCATTGTTGCAACGCTTGTGTCTATTTCGTCGTGGCTTGCCGTTGTTGTCCCTGGCGTCTGAATTGTCTGAGTTTTTGGGTGTGATGTTGCTACGAGCCAGCCAGCTATCTTCACCCGCGCAAAAGTGGGTCATGAGTGTCGTGAGGGCTGCCATGGACTTTGGCTTCTCTTGGCCTAGGTGTCGGGCGAGCCATACGGACATCCAACAATTTGGTTCTTTTTAGTTAAGAACCGAGTCCAGAATTTCCTGGCTCACTCTCCGGGCTGTTGGGTTATGTGGCTTAAGTCATTAGCATCCGGTGGTCGCACATAAGTGCCCTGGAAGTTGTCGAGGAATGCGTCTTCCAAGTCCTCCCAACTGCCAATGGAGCTTGCTGGCAGGCTATTCAGCCAATGCTGAGCCGGTCCTTTGAGCTTAAGTGGTAGGTACTTTATGGCATGTAAGTCATCGCCGCGGGTCATGTGAATGTGGAGGAGAAAATCTTCGATCCATACCGCGGGGTCTGTTGTGCCATCATATGATTCAATGTTTACGGGTTTAAACCCCTCTGGGAATTCGTGATCCATGACTTCATCAGTTAAGCATAGGGGGTGTGCGGCGCCTCTATGTCGGGCTACATCCCAACGTAGTTCAAATGAATCTAGTCTGTTGTATTTGGCCCGGCCGGACTTTGGTTTATGGTATCCGACGTGACGGTCATCGTCACGTCTTGTGGCGCGCCCCCGTGATCCGTAGATCGATCTTGACCGTCCTGCTTTGTTTTCCATTACATCTCGCAGGTCCTTCATGTAGCCCCCGGCCTTAGTATTATCGTTTGATTGGCGACGGGGTGCGGTCTGGACTTCGGGTTAGTACGCCGCTTTGTCGTGGCCACGGGGTGGCCGGTCAGCCGCGTCATGCATTGGGAGCGTGGGCTTTAAAGCCTCCTCCTCGAGTTGAGGTAGCAACCTGCGCTTTGGGTAGCTTTTGCTAGGGCGCTCGAGTCCGTATTCCTCGGCAGCCAGGACCTCGGTCCATCTGTCAGTTAGCAGATCTTGATCAGCTTGAAGCTGTTGCTGCTTTTTCTTCAGGCTTTTTGCAGTGGCTATAAGCCGGCGTTTGAAGCACTCCTACTCGACGGGATCCTCAGGCACGATGGATGCTTCGTCGCCAAGGCTCACTTCATCTTTGGAGAGAGGCATGTAATTATCGTCCTCTGATTCTCCATCTGTCGCCTGTTCCTTAGGGCTAGCTTGCCCATCCTCTTGCTCCGCCTGCTCGAAGCCTGGCTGGGCAGGATTGTTTTCGTCTTCGGCACCATTCGGATTGTTATCTCTTGTGCGGGTATCGCTATTTTTGCTATGGTGGGGCTTGGAGCGGCACCTATGACGCCAGTGCTTAGATTGCTTCTCCAAGGGGTTATCGTCCGTTGCCTCATCGCCATTGTTTTCTTTGGGGTGTCCACCATATATATATCATATGATGAAGTGGCTCTCCAGCGCCCTATAGGCGGTGGTTCCTGTTCTTCTCTTGCATCGTCATCCATACCGTCGATGTCTTCGGAGTTGAAGTCAAGCACGTCGGTTAAGTCATAGACAATGGCTATTAAGTGGGTGGTGGGTGGGGAACGAATTTATTCATCGTCCGCTTACCACTCGAGCCGGACGTAGTTCGGCCAAGAATCTCTCGACAAGGAAAGATACCTTAATGAGTTCAGCACATCCCCCAAGGGCGAGTGTTGAAAAATATCCACGGCGGTGAACTCCATGACAGGTGCCCAATTAGATTCGATAGGCACGGACGCACACGGTTCGGATCCTGTAGCTGGAGACGAGTCCGAGGGTTTGATGACACCACCCTTAGAGGAGGTGGGATCAGTGTTCGGCTCTAACGCCGATGAGTGCGCGGCCTCCATGGCGGGGTCCATCCACCCATCCTCGGAAGGCACGATCTGCTCCGGACCGATTCCCGGCGCCGCCGCAGGCGCGATCTCCCAAATAGTGTCCGATGGCAGATCAAAGTCATGCCCGTCGTGACCGTTCGGCGCGCCTGACATGGGCTCAAATCCGTCGAAGATCAAGTCTCCGTGGATGTCGGCAGTATAGTTCAAGCTTCCAAACCTGACCCAATGGTCAGGGGCGTAGCTATCGATCTGCTCCAGATGGCCAAGTGAGTTGACCCGCAGTACGAAGCCACCAAATACGAAGATCTGTCCGGGAAGGAAAACTTCCCCCTGGACTGCATCGTTGAAGATGATTGAGGGAGCCATCGAGCCTTATCGCGACGACACAGTGGAACTCTCAATGAAAGCACCAATGTCGGTGTCAAAACCGGCGGATCTCGGGTAGGTGGTCCCGAACTGTGCGTCTAAGGCTAATGGTAACAGGCAGGGGACACGATGTTTTACCCAGGTTCGGGCCCTCTCGATGGAGGTAATACCCTACTTCTGCTTGATTGATCTTGATGATATGAGTATTACAAGAGTTGATCTACCACAAGATCATAGATGCTAAACCCTAGAAGCTAGCCTATGATTATGATTGTTGTTGTCCTATGGACTAAACCCCTCGGTTTATATAGACACCGGAGGGGGCTAGGGTTACACAGAGTCGGTTACAGAGAAGGAGATCTACATATCCGAATTGCCAAGCTTGCCTTCCACCCAAAGGAGAGTCCCACCCGGACACGGGACGAAGTCTTCAATCTTGTATCTTCATAGTCCAATAGTCCGACCAAAATATAAAGTCCGGCTGTCCGAGGACCCCTTAGTCCAGGACTCCCTCAAGCGCGCCTCCCACCCACTTCGCTATGACGCCGGAGCAGGAGTCTGCCCACCTCGAGCACTGGACGGTGCACTGGCTCCGCCAGGAGCAGGCCGACAGCGAGGAGCAGATGCGCTACGAGGCCATGCTCCAACGCGATACAGAGGTGCGCCGACTCGAGGAGGAGGAGGAGTGTGCGCGGCTAGCCGCAATGCTGCCGCCCCAGCAGACGTGGGAGGAGGCTGCCCTGGCAGTGTACCAGGCGGCATTCGGGTGGGCTGGCCCTGCTCCCGTCTTCATCGACCTCACCGGCGATGACGCCGGCGGCATCGACACCAAGGGCAAGGGAAAGGCCGACGACGTCTAGCGCAGCGTGCGGGGCGGCAGAAGGCGGGCGCAGACTTTTTTAATTAATGTTTAATTATGTTTAAGTGGACTTTGGCCGGCGTTTGACCAACCACTTATGTTTAATTATGTTTATTTCATGTGAGCATTTTTTTTCCACGCCAGCACATTTGGGTCAGCCTTCCCGCTGGGCAGTCAATCCGGCCCATTTCAAAATGCGGACGCGCACGTCCGCCTGGCCGACCCAAACGGACGAAAAGCAGACAAAGCGCGCGTCCGTTTGGGTCGCCCCGTTGGAGTTGCTCTTATAAGTACACTATCTAACATTTGAAAACTGACTACAGGGGGACACATTGTTCCAAGATTCCAAGAGTTGACTCCTGATAAGCTTGGGCAGGTACAACTAGTTTTGTGCTATTTCTTGTAACAAGGAATAATTTTTTCTGATAATGTACACAAGTAATATTAAATATGCATGGATTGGTGCAGGTTGTATAGTCAGGTGTCTAATTTTAGAACCCCAAGTATGTGAAATCTTAGGTAGGTAGGTGAGACTACAGAGCATATGCGGAGACTAGCTGTTAATTTGCGGGAGTTTTGTCTGTATACGTAGTTACATACTTTGTTTTTTTCAGAAAAGGAGAAAGACCCCCGGCCTCTGCATCTAGACGATGCATACAACCATTTTATTAATTATTAAAACAAGACCTTACAAACTCATACAACCATTTTTGGCTGCAAGACTGGATCTTTTCCACACACTTATTTGGGCTTACCTCTTAGCCTCAGCAAGCCTAGGGTTGAAGATTTCATGCCACTAATCCAAAGAATTGCCAACAGGCTAGAAGGATGCTCTACTTTGCTCTCCACTGGAGATAAATTGACTCTGATCAAATTTGTTTTCACTAGCATGCCCACTTTTGTCATGAGCACTTTAGCAATACCTACCACTATGGTCCAATAGATCAATACTTATCTCAAAAACTATTTTTGGAGGAAATATGGTTCTCAGGATTCTGGGGTGGCACTCATTGCTTGGGAGCAGATTAGTAAACCCAAAAAACAGGGAGGATTAGGAGTGTTGAATATTGAAACACATAACAAGGCCTTGCTCATGAAATTTTTGTTCAAATTCCTCAACAAGCATGATTTCCATGGGTCAAGATAATTTGGGAGACACATTATTTACATTCTCTTCCTGGCACTCGGTTGGTGGGCTCATTTTGGTGGAAAGCAATGGACAATATGCCAAGCTGGAGTTGGAAACACTATTCTCTTATGGTCTGATGGTTGGTGGAACCAAGGATTATGCCACCAGTTTCCTGAGTTATACTCTTTTGCCATCTACAAAGATATCACTTTGAGCCAGGCCATATCAACTCCAGATGCAAGCAACTTATTCCACCGACCTCTCTCCATTCAAGCACATCAACAATTCCTCACTCTACAACAACATCTACAACAAAGAACCACAGTGGATACAAGGGACTGTTGGAAGTTAACAGGGAGCAACTCAGCATACTCATCTATGTAGATGTATCGACTCATTATGGACAAAGGATCAACACACAACATATTCATTGCCCTCTGGTCAACGACATGCAGACTTAGGCACAAGATATTCTTCTGGCTTTTGCTACATGACAGAATAACACTAGGAACATGCTCCAAAGACGTTCAATGCAACTCCCAAGTTTTGAATGTGCTCTCTGTCTTGATCACACAGATGAAACCTCTAATCACCTTTTCTGGAATTGTCCCTTCACACTTTCCTATTGGGATAGCATCATTCCAAGTAGACAGAGAGGTATCTCAAGTTATGATGAAATCCTTCTTGCTATGTCTCAGCTTCCTCCGACATTTGCCTTAGAAATTATTGTTATGGGGTGCTGGGCTACTTGGAGTCCCAGAAATGACAAAATCTTCTAAATGGCAGCCATCAACATTGATACCTGGAAATTCTACCTTCAAGAAGGAGGCATGCCAGCTGAGGGCCAAGCAAGGAAAAGCAGACAAGATTCGGTCCTGGGTTGAATTAAACTTAAACATATATGATGATGTTTCCTAGAGCTGGTATTGGTTGAAGGACCGTACTGATATGTTTTGTAACTGTAAATATTTTATTAATGAAATTATACCGTAGAACTATTGTTCTATGGTCACAGGGTCAAAAAAAGAGGCTAAAGACACCGTCTAAGCAACATCTTTCGCTACTCCTATCTAGTTGATGAAGAGGCGCTGATAGTCTGGGCCTAATACCAAACATACCTCGCAACCAAACCTAACATCTAAGACCTGGGGTCCCAACCAGGAAACCTGCCGGGTATGGGCACCCAACAGTCCGACATGCTCCTCAACCAGGACGCCTGCCAGGTATGAGGCCGCCGCAGCCACCTGCCACCAATACATCTTCAGAGCTGTACTGCTCCATCTACCTTGCCCAGTCTAGCTGCCGCCGACGCCACCACGACGATGGATAATGTCACCCTCCTGCGCGAGTCCATCTCCGTGCATTGGACACCGAGTCACCACATCGCCATGCCGCCGAGATCCGCCACAATCAATGAGTGAGATGAAGCACCGCTCCACCAAAGAATCCGTCCCCTAGTCCCTCGATCACGTGTGTACCTCCAAGAATGACGCCCCAAAGGGGGGAACGACACTAGAGCGCCTCCGTCATCCGATCATCCGATCTAGGGTCCCCCGAAGGTAGCAGAGAGTGGCCTTGAACTTCTTCATGGCGATGTCTCCAAGAAGGGAATGATGCAGATAGCGCTCCCACCGCCGGCCTTGGCAATAGCCGAAAGCAAGTTTTCACCCAGATCTGTTCGAAGGAATCCAACTCCCGTGCACGGCCGCCACCACCACCAGGCTAAACACTCACAACTGCCGGCACCTCCATGATGCCCAGAGGCTGCGAGACTCGCCGCCACCACGCCTGGGCCACCAGCCACCGCTGCCAACACCAACCCCACATCCACCGGATCCGGGCAGGGATCCCAGATCCATCCCCCACCACCCACCACCATGGAGGGGAGGAGGCGGTGTCGGTGTCAAAACCGGCAGATCTCGGGTAGGGAGGCCCAAGTTGCACGCCTGAGGATCAGTAGTAACAATGGAGAAGGGACAAAGTGTTTACCCAGGTTCGGGCCCTCTTAATGGAGGTAAAACCCTACTCCTGCTTGATTATATTCGAGGGTATAGGGGTTACAAGAGTTGATCTACACTGGTACGCGTCGGTGCTATACAAACGGTTTTTAACCCCTTTCCGCAACGGCATTTGGAACCGTTGCCAAGTGAGTGTGGGTGATAGGGGGGTCCTTCCCACACGACCTAGAAATCCTCGGGGATAGGCCCTCCTGGGACATCAAATGAGTTCATGTGCGATCGGGTGACCCATGGAAACCCAATCATTTCCGTAGGTATGTACATCCCACATGGTGAATCCCAGAAAACATTTCCATAGGTATGTAAATCCCACACGGTGAATCCTAGAAAAACATTTCCGTAGGTATGTATATCACACACAGTCAATCCAAGGAGTACGTTTCCGTTCTTATGTACATCCCACATAGTCAATCCAGGGAAAACGTTTCCGTTCATATGTACATCCCACACAGGTTTAAGTATAGGCTCGTGTGTGATACGTGTAACTATCACACACGCTCTGCCTTGGTTAACCGTTTGCTTTTATCAACTACATCATACACGATTTGATGAAGAAAACTGTGTGGCATTGGGCTATCCATCACAAGCGCTTTTACTTCTAGAACCGTTTGCAAAGTTCCATGACCCATTTCGTAGATTTATTAGTTTACAATTAATAATTCTAGTATTATGGAAATTCACATTTCATATCGAACAACTGTTTGCCAATTTTATATCAGGCACATAGATATATTTTAACATCACAGTACGATAGCTACCGAAAAACATCATAGTACAACATATAGATAGTTCAACTTCATAAGAACAATATATTCATTTCCCTAATTGAGATCATCCAGGCTCGCCTTATCCACCTCTGCTTTCAGTTCAATAAGAACCTGTTTTGCACTGGCCAACTAGGAAAGTGCCTCCTCCTTCACCAACACCATCTTAGCAAAGTTTGATTTAAAAAAATCTGAGCTCATTCTCCACCTTCCTCTTTTTATCCCGCATCTTCAAATATTCTTTAGCGTTCACAACACTATCTCTAAGCCAACCTCTGTTCTCTTCCTGATACATGCTCTAGAGCTTTGCTAGGCACATCTTCAAAGACTATGGCCACTCTTGATCAACCCACTCCAAGTAAGAACACTTTCGTTCATCCTATAATATTTAAAACTAGATCAGTAACAATTGTAGGGAATATGGGTTTATAGCAACATAGAAAATCACTAATACTTATTTTGAAAAACTGAAGAAATAGGCTAATTATGACATATCTTCTCAAAATATCAATGAGCAAATGAATTTATTGCTAGTGACACAACAACCAAATTATGAAACATCAGAAGCTATAATTAACTACAACAATGCTACAAGTTCTTACTCATGTACTATAAATAACAAATTGAACATTTTAAGAGGAAGGTAAATATAACTGCAACAACATATCGACAGTGTTTGGATGACAGCAAATTGATACTACCAGGTGTGTACATGCAAATGAATTTATTGCTAGTGTCTGAATCACATCTAACAAATGATTTGTAACAACGAAAGAGGGTCTAACCTTCTCTGGACATGCCAGAAACTTCCTCCCACTGTCCACCGATTCAAACGCAACTAGCTTCACACATGGAGATTGATGGTGACAACGGGCAGACAGATCTTCACCCACCCTGCTCCATTCGTTGCAACTGATGGTCCTAGGGAACTACAAGAGGAAGAAATAACTCAAATCGACCACCGGGTAAAAATCCTTCATTCAAAGTCATAGCCTGAGAGAGATAAGAGATGCATACCGGGGTGGTGAAGGAGTCGGAGGAGGAGGAGAAACCGCTGGAGAGGTCTTTGAAGAAGACCATGGCGACCCCGGCGGTAGGATGCAGACGGCGAGAGTGAGGAAGCAAGCAAGGAAGCGGCTATAGTTTAGGAAGGAAGGAAGGGGGAAACATGGGAAATGTGACTTGTGGTCAGGGAGAAAAGGGGATGGGGAGGATGGAGGGTAGATATTTCAGCGGTAGGCCAAAAATTTCGAAATGTGGAGGGATACTTTGCACGCGGTGCCGCCGGACACCATTCACTTTGAACGATAGTGTGCATCGCAAATGATTCTTATGCTTAACGCGCATGGGATGAGTTTGATAATTGAAATTTTGGTGGAAATTTCCCCGGGTACGTCATTGCATAATTTAACATCGCTTGCTAATTTGGGCACACAAAAGAGCGTACAACACACAGACCAGACCTACTGAATCGAGCAAGTTTAGTAATTAAACAAAGACAGTTCATCTAAACATTGCTCTAACAAAAGACCAGCATTAAAAACAAAGCCTAAATACGAATGATTTTAACAAATCCACTGCCGCGCCGGCCTATGCATCGCCGGTGTGAGATGAGACGTTGATGACTTGTCCTCGTGACATGCCACCATTGGTGGACTCCGCGTCCCCCCTTGTAGGATCAAAAGTGTGTCTAGAGGGGGGGGGGTGATTAGACTACTTGACCAATTAAAAACATAACCTTTTCCCAATTTATGTTCTTGGAAGATTTTAGCAACTTATCACAAGTCAAGCAATCACAATACAATTGAAGCAAGCATGCAAAGAGTATATGAGGAGCGGAAAGTAAAACATGCAACTTGCAAGAAAGTAAATGGGGGGGGGGAGTTTGGAGGGAGCAAACGCAATGTTGACACGGAGATTTTTGGCGTGGTTCCGATAGGTGGTGCTATCGTACATCCACGTTGATGGAGACTTAAACCCACGGAGGGTAACGGTTGCGCGAGTCCACGGAGGGCTCCACCCAGGAAGGGTTCGCGAAGAAGCAACCTTGTCTATCCCATCATGGCCATCGCCCACGAAGGACTTGCCTCACTAGGGTAGATCTTCATGAAGTAGGCGATCTCCTTGCCCTTAGAAACTCCTTGGTTCAACTCCACAATCTTGACGGAGGCTCCCAAGTGATACCTAACCAATCTAGGAGACACCACTCTCCAAAAGGTAATAGATGGTGTGTTGTTGATGAACTCCTTGCTCTTGTGCTTCAAATGACAGTCTCCCCAACACTCAACTCTCTGGCTATGGTGGAAAGATGATTTGAGTGGAAAGCAACTTGGGGAAGGCTAGAGATCAAGATTCATATGGCAGGACTGGGATATCTTGGCCTCAACACATGAGTAGGTGGTTCTCTTTCAGAAAATGAGTAGTGGAAGTGTAGGTTTGTTCCGATGGCTCTCTCTATGAATGAAGAGTGGCTGGAGGGGTATATATAGCCTCCACGCAAAATCTAACCGTTACAATCAAATTCCCAAACTCGGTGAGACCGAATCAGCAAACTCGGTCAGACCGATTTAGTTCAAAATGTGAATGTTAGGAGTTTAGGTGGGACCGATACAGTTATCTCGGTGGGACCGATATGCTAGGGTTAGGGCATAACATAATCTTGGTGCGACCGATCACATGAACTCTGTGGGACCGATTTCAGCAAATAGGTACATAGATGGTTGGTCAGGCAAACTCGGTGGGACCGATTCGCTCACTTCGGTGGGACCGAAGTGTTACAAAAAGGAATCAGAAAGTTTCCAATGCCAACTCGGTGGGACCGATTTGCTCATTTCGGTGAAACTGAAATGTTACAAAGGGGAAACAGAGAGTTTGCAATCCCATCTCGGTGAGACCGAAGTAACTAGGGTTTGTGGTAGTGGCTATGTCAAGTGAAACTCGGTGGCGTCGGATAGATCAAATCGGTGGGGCCGAATTTGACTTTAGGTTTAGGACATATGTGGAAATGAGAAAGTGGTTGAGGGTTTTGGAGCATATCACAAAGCATTTTGAGCAAGTAACTCATTAAGCAACACCTCATCCCCTTTTAATAGTATTGGCTTTCCTATGGACTCAATGTCATCTTGGATCACTAAAACAAAAATGTAGAGTCTTGAGCTTGTTGCCAATATATGTCCTTTGCATTTTGAGGGGTCCACATCTCTAGTCCATGCCATGCCAAACATTGAACTTTCTGAAATGATTATCTTGAAATAGCATTAGTTCAATGAACTATATGTTCTTAAGAATTACCAAAAACCACCCAGGGGTTAGTTGCACTTTCAATCTCCCCCTTTTTGGTAATTGATGACAACATATAGATCAAAGCTTCGACAAATGATAGTAAGAATTGAAGTACATTGTCGGTTTGAGAAGTATGTGATAAGTAAGAGCTCCCCCTAAATTTGTGCATTGTTAAAATTTGCTCTGGACCGCAAATGCACAATCTATTAGGATCATGGGTTACTCTTCCATGTCACATACATCTTGATGGAGCGCTCAAAATGATGTTAAATAAGAAAAATCACTCATCACCAAGGCAAAGTGAATGATCATACATGAGATAGATAATGTCAACATCCAAGCATAAGCATAAAGAGTGATATGATCAAGCACATGATCATACAAAGTATCTCACACAAACAGACATAATGTATCTCAAACAGGCAAGTGATACGTCTCCAACGTATCTATAATTTTTGATTGTTCCATGCTATTATATTATCTGTTTTGGATGTTTAATGGGCTTTACTATACACTTTTATATCATTTTTGGGACTAACCTATTAACCTAGAGCCCAGTGCCAGTTTCTGCTTTTTCCTTGGTTTTTGAGTTTTACAGAAAAGGAATACCAAACGGAGTCCAATTGACGTGCCAATTTTTGACGATTTTTTGTGGACCAAAAGAAGCCCATGGAGTGAAAGAGTTGGACCAGGAGAGTCCCGGGCTGCCCACGAGGGAGGGGGGCGCGCCCACCCCCCTGGGCGTGTCTCCCTGCCTCGTGGACAGCCCAGAAACCCCCTGACGTGAGACCTATGCCAAAAATTCCTATAAATACTGAAACCTCCAGAAAATAACCTAGATCAGGAGTTCAGCCGCCACAAGCCTCTGTAGCCACCAAAAACCTCTGCACTTGGAGGCCCAACAATGCCTACAAGGAGAAGGTTGTGTAGTAGACATCAAGCTCTTTTCTGGCGCCATTGTTGGGGAGGTGAGTGCTTGAAGGTATATGTTTAGATCTTGCAATCGAATCTTTTAGTTTCTTGTTTTATCACTAGTTTAGTTTATAAAATAAAACTACAAAAAAATGGAATTGAGTTTGCCTCATACGCTTCATCTTTTTAATATCTTTCGTGAGAATGATGGAAAGGAAAATTGTGCTCAAGTGCTAGAAGAAGAAGTCTATAAGATGTTTGGGACTAAATCTTTGAATGATGAGCATGATTGCAATGTTGTTAGTATGAACTCTTTGAATATCCATAGTACTAATGATGATTGCACTAGTCATGATGAAAATGTCTCTTATAAGCATGTCAACTTTTCTGAAGTGCATAGAGTTTGCAAGTACACATTAAATAGGGAAGATAGATTTTGCAAGAGTCACAAGTATTTAGAAACTAAATGGTTGCAAGAAAGGCTAGATGTTTGTGCTGAAAATTTAAAATTTCTTTGCCATTGTGGGAGTCCTAGATTAAGGGGTCCTCGGACAGCCGGACTATATACTTTGGCCGGACTGTTGGACTATGAAGATACAAGATTGAAGACTTCATCCCGTGTCCGGATGGGACTCTCCTTTGCGTGGAAGGCAAGCTTGGATATTCGGATATGTAGATTTCCTTCTCTGTAACCGACTCTGTGTAACCCTAGCCCCCTCCGATGTCTATATAAACAGGAGGGTTTAGTCCGTAGGACAACAACAATCATAATTATATGCTAGCTTCTAGGGTTTAGCCTCTACGATCTCGTGGTAGATCAACTCTTGTAATACTCATATCATCAAGATCAATCAAGCAGGAAGTAGGGTATTACCTCCATCGAGAGGGCCCGAACATTGGTAAAACATCGTGTCCCCTGCCTCCTGTTACCATTAGCCTTAGACGCACAGTTTGGGACCCCCTACCCGAGATCCGCCGGTTTTAACACCGACATTGGTGCTTTCATTGAGTGTTCCAGTGTGCCGTCGCGATAAGGCTTGATGGCTCCCTCGATCAACTTCAACGATGCGATCCAGGGGGAGGTTTTCCTTCCCGGACAGATCTTCGTATTCGGCGGCTTTGTACCGCGGGCCAACTCGCTTGGCCATCTGGAGCAGATCGACAGCTACACCCCTGGCCATCAGGTTAGGTTTGGAAGCTTAAACTATACTGCCGACATCCGCGGAGACTTGATCTTCGATGGATTCGAGCCCATGATAGGTGCGGCGAACAATCACGACGGGCATGATTTTGATCTGCCGTCGGACAGTATTTGGGAAATCGCACCCGCGTTGGCGCCGGGAATCAACTCGGAGCAGATCGTGCCTTCCGAGGATGGGTGGATGGACCCCACCACGGAGGCCACACACTCATCGGTGTCGGAGCCGAACACCAAACCCGCCTCCTATGAGGTTGGTGTCATCGGACCCCCGGGCTCTTCCCCGGTTGCAGGATCTGAACCGCGTGCATCAGTGCCTATCGAATCAGATTGGGCACCCATCATGGAGTTCACCGCCGCGAATATTTTTCACCACTCACCCTTGGGTGACGTGCTGGACTCATTAAGGTCTCTGTCCTTGTCAGGTGATTCTTGGCTGAACTATGTCCGGCTCGAGTGGGGAGCGGACGATGAAGAAATTCGTCCCCCACCCACCACCCACTTTATAGCCACTGTCGATGACTTAACCGATGTGCTCGACTTCGACTCCAAAGACATCGATGGTATGGATGACGATGCAGGAGAAGAACAGGAACCACCGCCTATAGGATGCTGGACCACCACCTCCTCATATGATATTTATATGGTGGATACCCCAAAGAAAACAATGGCGATGAGGCAATGGAAGATAACCCCTTGGGGAAGCAACCTAGACAATGGCGTCATCGGTGCCGCTCCAAGCCCCGCCATAGCAAAAATAGTGATACCGGCACAAGGGCTAACAATCCGGATGGTGCCGAAGACGAATATAATCCTGCCCAGCCAGGCTCCGAGCAGGCCGAACAAGAGGATGGGCAAGCTAGCCCTAGAGAACATGCAAATGATGGAGAATCAGAGGACGATAATTACATGCCTCTTTCCGAAGATGAAGTGAGCCTTGGCGACAAAGAATTTATCGTGCCGGAGGATCCCGTCGATTAGGAGCGCTTCAAACACCGGCTTGTAGCCACTGCAAAAAGCCTGAAGAAAAAGCAGCAACAGCTGCAAGCTGATCAAGATCTGCTAACTGACAGATGGACTAATGTCCTGGCTGCCGAGGAATACAGACTCGAGCGCCCAAAGCGCAGGCTGCTACCTCAACTCGAGGAAGAGGCTTTAAAACCCACGCTACTAGCGCATGATGCGGCTGAACGGCCACCCCGTGGCCGTGACAAAACGGTGTACCAGCCAAAAGTCCAGACCGCACCCCGTGGCCAGTCAAACAATAACACTAAAGCCCGGGGCCACACGAAGGACGATGTATTAGAAAACAAAGCAGGACAGTCTAGATCGATCTATGGATCACGGGGGCGCACCACAAGACGTGATGATGACCGTCATGCCAGATACAATAAACTAAAGTCCGACCGGGCCGAATACAATACACCGGACTCATTTGAACTACGCTGGGATGTAGCCCGGCATAGAGGCGCCGCACACCCCCTATGCTTCACTGATGAAGTAATGGATCATGAATTCTCGGAAACCCATGAACATTGAATCATACGATGGCACCACAGACCCTACGGTATGGATAGAAGATTTTTTGCTCCACATTCACATGGCCCGCGGAGACGATCTACACGCCATCAAGTACCTCCCACTAAAACTAAAGGGACCGACTCGGCATTGGCTGAATAGCTTGTCGGAAAACTCCATCGGGAGTTGGGAGAACTTGGCAGACGCATTCCTTGACAACTTCCAAGGCACTTATGTGCGACCACCAGACGCTGATGATCTAAGTCACATAACCCAACAGCCCGGAGAGTCAGCCAGGAAATTTTGGACCCGGTTCCTAACCAAAAAGAACCAAATTGTTGACTGTCCGGATGCCGAAGCCCTAGCGGCCTTTAAGCATAACATCCGTGACGAATGGCTTGCCCGGCATTTGGTCAGGAAAAGCCAAAGTCCATGGCAGCTCTCACAACACTCATGACCCGCTTTTGCGCGGGGGAGGATAGCTGGTTGGCCCGCAGCAACAATACATCAAGCAATCTGGGCACATCGAAAGCTAAGGATATCAACGACAAATCACGGCGCAACAAGCACAAGCACCGCAAAAATGGGGATAATGCCGAAGATACCTCAGTCAATGCCGGATTCAGCGGCTCCAAGTCCGGTTAGCGGAAGAAGCCATTCAACAAAAACAATTCAGGCCCGTCCAGTTTTGACCGCATGCTCGACCGTCCATGCAAAATTCATGGAACCCCTGGAAAACCAGCCAACCATACCAATAAAGAATGTTGGGTCTTCAGACAAACCGACAGGTCAGACGCTGAAAAGAAGGGGAAGGGGTCTCAAAGCGACGACGACGACGACGAGGAGCCCCGACCACTGAATATAGGAGGAAATATGAAATTCCCTCCCCAGGCAAAAACGGCGAATATGATACGCACAAGCCACATCCCTAAGTGGAAATATGCACTATGGGAGGTCTATACAATCAACCCAAAATTCAACCCATGGTCCTCTTACCCGATCACCTTTGATCGAAGGGACCACCCTACCAGTATCCGTCATAGCGGTTCGGCCGCATTGGTCCTCGACCCCATCATTGACGGATTCCACCTCACACAAGTCCTTATGGACGGAGGGAGCAGCCTGAATCTGCTTTACCAGGATACAGTGCGCAAAATGGGCATCAACCCCTCAAGGATCAAGCCCACAAAAACCACCTTTAAAGGTATAATACCAGGCGCAGAGGCCTGTTGCATGATACGTCTCCAACATATCTACAATTTTTGATTGTTTCATGCTATTATATTACCCCTTTTGGATGTTTATGGGCCTTATTTTACACATTTATATTATTTTTGGGACTAACCTACTAACCGGAGGCCCAGCCCGTATTGCTGTTTTTTTGCCTATTTCAGTATTTCGAAGAAAAGGAATATCAAACGTAGTCCAAACGGAATGGAACCTTTAGGAGCGTGATTTTTGGAACGAACATGATCCAGAGGACTAGTGCAAGTCAAGAAGCAGCCGAGGCGGCCATGAGAGGGTAGGGCGCCCCCCCCTATAGGGCGCGCCCCTGTCTCGTGGGCCCCTCGGGCGGCCACCGACGTACTTCTTCCTCCTATATAAGCCTACGTACCCGGAAAACATCCAGGGAGCCAACGGAACACAATTTCCACCGCCGTAACCTTCTATATCCAGGAGATCCCATCTTGGAGCCTTCACCGGCGCTCCGCCGGAGGGGGAATTGACCATGGAGGGCTTCTACATCAACACCATAGCTCCTCCGATGAGTTGTGAGTAGTTTACCACTGACCTTCGGGTCCATAGTTATTAGCTAGATGGCTTCTTCTCTCTTTTTGGATCTCAATACAATGTTCTCCCCCTCTCTTGTGGAGATCTATTCGATGTAAACTCTTTTTGCAGTGTGTTTGTCGAGATCCGATGAATTGTGGGTTTATGATCAAGTTTATCTATGAGAAATATTTGAATCTCCTCTGAATTATTTTATGTATGATTGAGTTATCTTTGCAAGTCTCTTTGAATTATCTGTTTGGTTTGGCCTACTAGATTGATCTTTCTTGCCATGGGAGAAGTGCTTAACTTTGGGTTCAATCTTGTGGTGTCCTTACCCAGTGACAGAAAGGGTTGCAAGGAACGCATTGTATTGTTGCCATCGAGGATAAAAAGATGGGGTTTATATCATATTGCATGAGTTTATCCCTCTACATCATGTCATCTTGCTTAAGGCGTTACTCTCTTCTTATGAACTTAATACTCTAGATGCAGGTAGGAGTCGGTCGAAGTGTGGAGTAATAGTAGTAGATCCAGGCAGGAGTCGGTCTACTTGTCACAGACGTGATGCCTATATACATGATCATGCCTAGATAATCTCATAATTATTCTCTTTTCTATCAATTGCTCGACAGTAATTTCTTCATCCACCATAATACTTATGCTATCTTGAGAGAAGCCACTAGTGAAACCTATGGCCCCCGGGTCTATCTCTTATCATACTTGCTTCCAATCTACTTTTATTTGCATCTTTACTTTTTGCATCTATATTACAAAATACCAAAAATATATTTATCTTGTCATACTATCTCTATCAGATCTCACTTTAGCAAGTGGTCGTGAAGGGATTGACAACCCCTTTATTGCGTTGGTTGCGAGTTCTTTGTTTGTTTGTGTAGGTGCGTGGGGCTTTTGAGGAGCCTCCTACTGGATTGATACCTTGGTTCTCAAAAACTGAGGGAAATACTTACGCTACTATTTTTGCATCACCCTTTCCTCTTCAAGGAAAACCAACGCAAGCTCAAGACGTAGCAAGAAGGATTTCTGGCGCTGTTGCTGGGGAAGTCTTCGCTCAAGTCAAGACATACCAAGTACCCATCACAAACTCATCTCCCTCGCATTTACATTATTTGCCATTTGCCTCTCGTTTTCCTCGCCCCCACTTCACCCTTGCTTTTTTATTTGCCCTCTCTTTCCCAAACTCCTCCTCTCTTTTCGCTTGCCTTTTTCCGCTTGCTTGTGTGTTGGATTACTTGTTGCCATGGCGCAAGATAATACCAAATTGTGTGATTTCTCAAATACCAATAATAATGATTTCCTTAGTACTCCGATTGCTCCTCTTAATGATGTTGAGTCTTGTGAAATCAATACTGCTTTGTTGAATCTTGTTATGAAAGATCAATTCGCCGGCCTTCCTAGTGAAGATGCCTCTACTCATCTAAACAACTTTGTTGATTTGTGTGATGCAAAAGAAAAAAGATATAGATAATGATATTGTTAAATTGAAGTTATTTTCGTTTTCACTTAGAGATCGTGGTAAAGTTTGGTTTTTGTCTTTGCCTAAAAATAGTATTGATTCTTGGAACAAGTGCAAAGATGCTTTTATCCCTAAGTATTTTCCTCCCGCTAAGATCATCACTCTTAGGAACAATATTATGAATTTTAAACAACTTGATCATGAGCATGTTGCCCAATCTTGGGAAAGAATGAAATTGATGATTCGCAATTGCCCTACTCATGGTTTGAATTTACGGATGATCATACAAAATTTTTATGCCGGTTTGAACTTTGCTTCTAGAAATCTCTTAGATTCGGCCACAGGAGGCACGTTTATGGAAATCACGTTAGGAGATGCTACAAAACTTCTTGATAATATTATGGCTAATTATTCTCAATGGCACACCGAAAGATCTTCTAGTAAAAAAGTGCATGTATAGAAGAAATCAATGTTTTGAGTGGAAAGATGGATGAACTTATGAAATTTTTTGCTACTAAAAATACTCCTCTTGCTCCCAATGATATGCCTTTGTCTACTTTGATTGAGAATAATAATGAATCTATGGATGTGAATTTTGTTGGTAGGAATAGTTTTGGAAACAATGTTTATAGAGGAAACTTTAATGCTAGACCGTTCCCTAGTAATTCCTCTAATAATTATGGAAATTCCTACAATATTTCTTATGGTAATTTTAATAATATGCCCTCTGATTTTGAGAATAGTGTGAAAGAATTTATGATTTCTCAAAAGAATTTTAATGCTTTGCTTGAAGAAAAATTGCTCAAAGTTGATGATTTGGCTAGGAACGTTGATAGACTTTCGCTTGATGTTGATTCTCTTAAACTTAGGTCTTCCCCTAAGCATGATATCAATGAGTCTCTCAAAGCAATGAGAATTTCCATTGATGGTGCAAGGAAAGAACCGCTAGATTACGTGCTAAGAAAGATAGCTTTATAAAGGCGTGTTCTTCTAGTTTCCATGAAAATAATGATGAGGATCTTAAAGTTATTGATGCGTCTCCTATTAGATCTTTGTTTTGCAATATGAATCTTGATAATTATGGGATTGAAGATGAGTCAACTTTACCTAGAAGGCGTCCCAAGAATTCGGAGTTTTTAGATCTTGATAAATTTGGTTAAAGTGGGATTGGAGAGGTCATGACTTTAAATAGTATTGAACCCACTATCTCAGATTTCAAGGAATTTGATTATGATAATTGTTCTTTAGAAGGTTTTATTTCCTTGTTGCAATCTGTTGTTAATTCTCCTCATGCTTCTAGTCAAAATAAAGCTTTTACCAAACATATCGTTGATGCCTTGATGCAATCTTATGATGAAAAACTTAATTTGGAAGTTTCTATACCTAGAAAACTTAATGATGAGTGGGAACCTACTATAAAGGTTAGAATTAAAGATCATGAGTGTTTTGCTTTGTGTGATTTGGGTGCTAGTGTTTCCACGATTCCGAAAACTTTATGTGATATTCTAGGTTTCCATGATCTTGATGATTGCTCTTTAAATTTGCACCTTGCGGATTCCACCATTAAAAATCCAATGGGAAGGATCAATGATGTTCTCATTGTTGCAAATAGAAATTTGGTGCCCGTAGATTTTATCGTTCTTGATATAGATTGCAATCTTTCTTGCCCTATTATTCTTGGTAGACCTTTACTTATAACGATTGGTGCAATTATTGATATGAAGGAAGGGAATATTAGATTCCAATTTTCAGTAAAGAAAGGCATGGAGCACTTTCCAAGAAAGAAAGTCAAATTACCTTATGAATCTATCATGCGAGCTACTTATGAGTTTAGTGCCAAAGATGGCACTACTTAGATCTATCTTCGCTTTTATGCCTAGCTAGGGGCGTTAAACGATAGCGCTAGTTGGGAGGCAACCCAATTTTCTTTGTGTTTTTTGTTTTTGTTCCTGTTTAGTAATAAATCTTGCATCTACCCTCTATTTAGATGTGTTTTTATCTTTTAATTAGTGTTTGTGCCAAGTAGAACCTATAGGATAACCTATGATGATAGTTGATTTGATTCTGCTGAAAAATGGAAACTTTGAACGCATGAATTTAGTTTTTTTAAATCACGGAAACGTGATTTTGCGTTGATTCTTTTTGCTGATGATGAATAGACAAATTGTCCAGGACTTCCTATTTTGGTAGGATTTTTAGAGTTCCAGAAGTTTGTGTTAGTTACAGATTGCTACAGACTGTTTTTTTTTGACAGATTCTGTTTTTCGTGTGTTGTTTGCTTATTTTGATGCATCTATGGCTAGTAAGATGGTTTATAAACCATACAGAAGTTCGAATACAGTAGGTTTAACACCAAAATAAATAAATAATGAGTTCATTACAGTACCTTATGTGGTGGTTTTGTTTTCTTTCACTAACGGAGCTTATAAGATTTCCTGTTGAGTTTTGTGTTGTGAAGTTTTCAAGTTTTGGGTAAAGCCCTTATGGACTATGGAATAAGGAGTGGCAAGAGCCTAAGATTGGGGATGCCCATGGCACCCCAAGATATTCAAGGATAGCCAAAAGCCTAAGCTTGGGGATGCCCCGGGAAGGCATCCCCTCTTTCATCTTCGTTCATTGGTAACTTTACTTGGAGCTATATTTTTATTCGCCACATGATATGTGTTTTGCTTGGAGCGTCGTGTATTATATTAGTCTTTGCTTTTTAGTTTACCACAGTCATCCTTTCTATACACACCCTTTTGGGAGAATTCTACTTGATTAGAATTTGCTAGAATACTCTATGTGCTTCACTTATATCTTTTGAGCTTGATAGTTTTTGCTCTAGTGCTTCACTTATATCTTTTAGAGCACGGTGGTGACTTAATTTTGAAGAAATTGCTAGTCTCTCATGCTTCACTTATATTATTTTGAGAGTCTTTTAGAACAGCATGGTATTTTCTATGGTTACAAAGTTGGTCCTAGAATGATGAGCATCCAAGTTGGGTATAATAAAAACTATCATAGAAAGGAATTAGATGCTACGATCAATTTGATGCTTGATAATTGTTTTGAGATATGGAGGTAGTGATATTAGAGTCATGCTAGTTGAGGTGATCATGAAAAATACTTGTGTTGGGGTTTGTGATTCCCGTAGCATGCACGTATGGTGAACCGCTTTGTGATGAAGTTGGAGCACAATTTTAATTATTGATTGTCTTCCTTATGAGTGGCGGTCGGGGACGAGCGATGGTCATATCCTACCAATCTATCCCCCTAGGAGCATGCGCGTAGTGCTTTGGTTTTTGATGACTTCTAGATTTTTGCAACAAGTATATGAGTACTTTTGACTAATGTTGAGTCCATGGATTATACGCACCTCACCCTTCCACCATTGCTACCCTCTCTTGTGCCATGCAACTTTCGCCGGTACAATGCACTCACCATATACCTTCCTCAAAACAGCCACCATACCTACCTATTATGGCATTTCCATAGCCATTCCGAGATATATTGCCATGCAACTTTCCACCGTTCCGTTCATATGACACGCATTACTTTTGTCATATTGCTCTTTGCATGATCATGTAGTTGACATCGTATTTGTGGCAAGGCCACCTTCATAATTTTCATACATGTCGCTCTTGATTCATTGCATATCCCGG
Source organism: Triticum dicoccoides (assembly GCF_002162155.2). NCBI lineage: Eukaryota > Viridiplantae > Streptophyta > Magnoliopsida > Poales > Poaceae > Triticum > Triticum dicoccoides. The sequence goes on along the minus strand of NC_041391.1, from coordinate 400,949,137 downwards.
TACACCGCCGGAGGCATTCATATAGAGTCATATCTTGTTCTAGCTTTGAGTTGTAATTCTTGAGTTGTAAATCCATAAAAGTGTGATGTTCTTCATTATTAGAGCATTGTCCTAGTGAGGAAAGGATGATGAAGACTATGATTCGCCCACAAGTCGGGATGAGACTTCGGACTTTACAAAAGAAAAAAAAGAAAAAAAGAAAAAAAAGAGAAAGGCCAAAAAAAGGAAGAGAAAAGGCCAAAGAGAAAAAAGAAAAAAAAATATAAAATGAGAGAAAAAGAGAGAAGGGACAATGCTACTATCTCTTTTTCCACACTTGTGCTTCAAAGTAGCACCATAATCTTCATGATAGAGAGTCTCCTATGTTGTCACTTTCATATACTAGTGGGAATCTTTCATTATAGAACTTGGGTTGTATATTCCAATGATGGGCTTCCTCAAAATGCCCTAGGTCTTCGTGAGCAAGCGAGTTGGATGCACACCCACTTAGTTTCTTTTGTTGAGCTTTCATATATTTATAGCTCTAGTGCATCCGTTGCATGGCAATCCCTACTCACTCACATTGATATTATTAATGGGCATCTCCATAGCCCGTTGATACGCCTAGTTGATGTGAGACTATCTTCTCCTTTTTGTCTTCTCCACAACCACCATTCTATTCCACATATAGTGCTATGTCCATGGCTCACGCTCATGTATTGCATGAAAGTTGAAAGAGTTTGAGATTATTAAAGTATGAAACAATTGCTTGGCTTGTCATCGGGGTTGTGCATGATTAAATACTTTGTGTGATGAAGATAGAGCAACAGCCAAACTATATGATTTTGTAGGGATAACTTTCTTTGGCCATGTTATTTTGAGAAGACATGATTACTTTGATTAGTATGCTTGAAGTATCACCATTTTCATGTTAATATGAACTTTTATTTTGTATCATTTGGATCTGAACATTCATGCCACAATAAAGAAAATTACACTGATAATTATGCTAGGTAGCATTCCACATCAAAAATTCTATTTTTATCATTTACCTACTCGAGGACGAGCAGTAATTAAGCTTGGGGATGCTTGATACGTCTCCAATGTATCTATAATTTTTTATTGTTTCATGCTATTATATTACCCCTTTTGGATGTTTATGGGCTTTATTTTACACATTTATATATTTTTGGGACTAACCTACTAACCGGAGGCCCAGCCCGTATTGCTGTTTTTTGCCTATTTCAGTATTTCGAAGAAAAGGAATATCAAACGGAGTCCAAACGGAATGAAACCTTCGGGAGCGTGATTTTTAGAACGAACATGATCCAGAGGACTAGTGCAAGTCAAGAAGCAGCCAAGGCGGCCACGAGAGGGTAGGCCCCCCCTATAGGGCGCGCCCCTGTCTCGTGGGCCCTTGGGCGGCCACCGACGTACTTCTTCCTCCTATATAAGCCTACGTACCCCGAAAACATCCAGGGAGCCAACGAAACACAATTTCCACCGCCGTAACCTTCTGTATCCGCGAGATCCCATCTTGGAGCCTTCACCGGCGCACCGCCGGAGGGGGAATCGACCACAGAGGGCTTCTACATCAACACCATTGCCCCTCCAATGAGTTGTGAGTTGTTTACCACTGACCTTCGGGTCCATAGTGTTGGGGAACGTAGTAATTTCAAAAAATTTCCTACGCACACGCAAGATCATGGTGATGACATAACAACGAGAGGGGAGAGTGCTGTCCACGTACCCTCGTAGACCGTAAGCGGAAGCATTATGACAACGTGGTTGATGTAGTCGTACGTCTTCACGATCCGACCGATCCAAGTACCGAACGTACGGCACCTCCGAGTTCAGCACACGTTCAGCTCGATGACGATCCCCGGACTCTGATCCAGCAAAGTGTCGGGCATGAGTTCCGTCAGCACGACGGCATGATGACGATGATGATGCTCTACCGGCGCCGGGCTTCGCCTAAACTCTGCAACAATATGACCGAGGTGGAATATGGTGGAGGGGGGCACCGCACACGGGTAAGGAACGATCCGTAGATCAACTTGTGTGTCTCTAGGGTGCCCCCTGCCCCCGTATATAAAGGAGCAAGGGGGGAGGCCGTCCGGCCCTAGGGGGCGCGCCAAGGAGGGGGGAGTCCTCCTCCTAGTGGGAGTAGGACTCCCCTTTCCTAGTCCTACTAGGAAGGAGGAAGGGGGAAGGAAAGAGAGGGAGAG